>NW_020229952.1:1640000-1780000 GCF_003227715.2 Harpegnathos saltator | reverse complement strand
TTGCAGGTTGCACGTCGAAGAAAAAGGAGTAACGAGCAACGTGTTCTCGCATTTTCCGCTCCGCGGTTTCGCTTTTTGTACTCTCGCGCAGCCGAAGTTGCAGATTCGCGATTACACACTCGCGACTATCGTATCGCCTAACCCGCGTTTCTTTCATCCCCGTCGAGATACTGCGCGTAGATCGTCGCCGGTGCGTGGCAGAGAGCGGCAGCTTCCTTATTTAGCGCGAAGCCGAAGCGCGAAAGCCCGTAGTCAGCCGAGCTCACGGCTGAGCGGTTACCGTTCTCGGTCCTACGGTATCTCACAGCGGCTTTGCGCCGCGTCGTCTTCTGCTGGAAACACATCCGCTTTGCCGTGGTTTAAGACAGGTCGGGGGTCTCTCGGGCGGCGCTCCCGAGTAGAGTTATCTAAGGACGCGTGGCCGGGACGCGGGGAGGGGAGAGGAAGCACGACAGAGGGAGCAGTTTACCTGTTGTGTGCGCATACATTCGCCGTGTTCGCCGAGCAAATTTCTGCTCTACAGTCCGAGAGACGGCGGGGGTCTCTCGCTTGTACGGTAAGCTTGTGTAATGTTTGCCGGATGAGCGGCTTACATCGGCGTACGCGTCGTCGCCGGACACGTGTCCGTCTTCTTTTTCTTCTTCTACTTCTTCTTCCTCTTCTTCTTCTTTCTCCGGCGAGTTTGTCTCGTTGTCTCTTTAAACTTGGTTCGCTCGCTCCGTTGCTCTTCTCATCCCGAGGCGACCTTCTCTCCCCTCCGCTCGTGAGCGCCGAACTTTTGTAAACGTTTGATCGCGCAGCGCCAAGACGAGCGAGACCCACAAGATGGCGGCCCAACCGTCGATCCCTCCAGCCGGTCTCGCATAAATTTGCGGTTAATGCCCACGCGATTTGCTTTGAGGCCATCTGCGGCGCACACTGCGGTGGGCTCGGTGGTTAGCTCCGGCGATAAGCAGGTGAAAGCGTCGCGATTTCAATCTCGGCCTCAGGCAGGGTTAATAACTCACCCCTGCCCCCCGGAAACGTGTCGACGCGCGCGGATTGTGCCTGCGGAGGCGCTTCGAGGACGCGTTACTTCGGGCAGTTTCACACGGAGACACGAGACGGAAAGAAAGCGGGAAATGATGAGAATCAAAGTCTGCTTCGTGGGACGCGCTCGCCGGAAATCGCCGGAAACCGCCGGAAACCGCCGGAAACCGCGTGCGACGCTCCAGCGTCGCGGAATTCGCCGACGACTCGCGCTGCTCGAGGAAATTTCGGTCATATCGTCGCCGCGACCATCGCGGCGACGGTATGTTGAAACAACGCCGGCGGGAGGATAACAACCGCGGCGAGCGCGCGGGAGAATAGGCTGCAGTCGGTGGCGCACGTTCGCCTTAAAAATTACGGGCGATATTTCAGACGCGGTAATACGCGGAGAGTTTAACTACACCCACCAAATAACAAGAGCAAGACGAATGAAGTACTTTGCCTTACATAATTCATCCTGAAGTTTCCACCCGCCCTCCCGGTAGACCGTGTTCGCTATGCGCCGCCAGACTGCCTAATCATACGCGTTGAATGTTAAATGTCCACGTCCCCAGCGTCTCTTCGGCCGCCGAGACTGCGACGTCGAACATCCGCAGCCTACGCTACGCCGGAACGATCGATCCTCTCGCTCGTTGCCATTAGACGGCAAATAGACGAGTGGCTAATTGCCTCTATCACGGCAACACGAAGCGATTACTCCGTGAAGACTCCATGATCATCCGCCGCCACTCGGCCCTCATCCTCTTCCACCCTTGAATATCTCTCGTATTTATGCTGAGCGAAGAGACCGGCCGACGGACGACGCGGGGGGGACAGGGAGAAAGGAAAGAAATGCACGCGATGAGGGAGAGAGAGAGAGAGAGAGAGAGAGAGAGAGAGAGAGAGAGAGAGAGAGAGAGAGAGAGAGGGAGCATGGACAAGAATCCGCGATCAAAGCGTCGAATTCGCGAAAATAATTCGAGTAGGTGCTCTTCTTCCGGTTACGCCATGGGCTACGAGGGAGTAAGTAATGGCTTCTGTCGTGGCTGTTTAAGCGGCGGTGCTTCGTGGCCAAGATTGGAGATGGCTCACCCTCCGCCGGATACAAACTATTGCATCGCATCGTCCGCCTCGGGATGTCCGATCGAGTTATCGTCTCGTAGCCCCCTCCCCCTTCCTCTGACCCTCCAAGCTCTACCTCCGTTTTGCGGACGCGAGCGAGGGAGCGAGCTGGTGAATGTGAGTGAGCGAGTGAGTGAGCGAGAGTGAGAGACGGAGAGAGAGAGAGAGAGAGAGAGAGAGAGAGAGAGAGAGAGAGAGAGAGAGAGGGGGAGAGAGCGAGCGAGCGAGAGGGCTCTCGCACCCCCGGGCTACGAACCACCCCTCGCAGTCAGTCGTTCGCTCTCCCGAGCCGACCTACGCTTCCACTCGCTGCGCTTCCCATCTAACCTGCTTCGCTCCACCTCTCGACGCAGCAAAAGGTCCCATCCGGTATCAGAATAATTCGCATTTATTTGTTGTACGCCGCCTTTCACTCCCTCCCCCTCTCCCTAGCCGCCCTCTCGACGTTGTTGCGAGTCGCCGTAATGAAATGTCGTCGAATGCAATAAGATACAGGCGGATTCTTATTCCGCCGGAATAAGACTTTTATTATGTCTCGTGCTTTCCCGTGGACTCTCCGCTAAAAATCACGATTATCTCCGCTTTCCTCGAGTGTACTTCTCCCCCTCCCCCACCCTCCTCCCCCCTCTCTCTCTTTCTCTCTCTCTCTCTCTCTCTCTCTCTGTCCAGTGCACATCCGCTCGCGGAAACGCGAAAGCGGATAAGTTTCGGTTGATGTACGGAAAATTGCGTCCCGGATTATGCATAAATCGCCGTTTCCTCCGTCTGTATTACGTGTCACTTTTGTAAATCACGGGATTTATGCGGGCGGAGGGACCCCTCCCGCCCGCCCGCCCGGCCCCCCGTTCGACTTTGACAAACGGTTACGCCATTACGCCCGACTCCCCCTGCCACCGTAAACAGAATGAAAAATATCGCAAGTTACGCGGCGTTTACTAACTTTTAAACTCTCGTCTCGCGCCTGCAAGGAGTTTGTCCTCATGATGCGGTACATGATGTAACTCCGCGCCGGACTATTTATCAGCTTTAGTTAGGCGCGCGAGACTCGAGAATGTCGGTGATTTCCTCCCGTCGAACACACACACACACACACACACACACACATACACCGTCCGCAGCGACGCGCCGTTATATAGAATGAGCGCAAATTATAGAACGAGCGCGACACGCGAATCCCTTCTTTTCCGCGCGTTCGCTGAAACGCCTGGCGGGCGCAACGTTACATTTGCGGAGAGTTGCTCTTACCCAGCGCTTTCAGGTACCGTAAATATGAAGTAGCTTCGTGACGTATGATTCACTCACCTGGAACACAAGACAGAAAGAGAAGAGCGTCATTATTGAATGCAACTGCGAGAGCGTGGCGATGCGTTCGATCCCGCCCTTCCCGCAAAGCCTCCGCCCCCCCCTCCCCCCCTCGGGTTCGCATACTTTAATGATACGCCGGGCAACGCGGCAAAAGTCACTATGAATTAATGGCCGGCGGACGTATTGCCACGCAAAACGCTACGGACGGGATCGATCTGCAGATTAAATTTTCATTTACCGTAATGCCCGCGCGCGCTTTTGCGCGGCAAAACGGTGCAAATTCGTCCGCTCGGCCGGCACACGTTCGGCTTCATTAAAGCAATCCAGCTCGCGTTTAATCCCCGCGAACTCGCTGAAATCATGTTCGATAAACATTACCGCAACGCGGCGGTTTTCTTTGGCGACGGAGTTAAGATAGATCGCTAGTGTTGGGTGTAACTGTACGTCTAGGCGTGTGCGTGTACGTGTGTGGGGAGGGGAAGAGGGGGAGGGGAGGGGGAGTTGTGGGTGCGGGTATAGGACGTACGGGCGTCGCGTGACGAGAATTTCACTTGACAAACAACCCGCGATCCGGGGAAGATTGCTCGCCGCGATCGGCCAATGATTAAAGCGCGCGCGCGCGCATGCCTCGCCCGGAGGGAGGGAGGGAGGAAAATTCAAAGCCGAAAATATGTCACGCCAGCACGAACGCTGCTTTAGGAGATTGACGTTAATCCGGCGCATTTCGCCGAAAGCTTGTCTCCCGAGCGGTTAAGCTCGGTCTAACTAAACGCGGATATTTTACAAATGGACACGTCGCACGCCGAACATCGCTCCCTCGCGAGCGTCTCCCCCTCCCTCCCTCCCGCCCGCCGTTATGCGATCTCCTCCGCGATCTGCACCGCATGTTGCCGTACGATAAATAAACGACACATCTGTCGCCGAGTTGCGGATCGCACCCGAATATCCGGCTTCCACGAGCGTCGTCGTCGACAACAGCAGCGTCGAAAATCTGTTCACCGGGTCTCGAGGTCAACACACTCCCCCGCGCCCGCGTCCCCCGCCCCCGTGCCGCGACTGCGATTTCGCTTACGCGTGCTCGTTACTCGCGTGTATACATCGCGGAGCGTTCGATTTCTGCCATTAATTCCCAGCGCCGGATCGCGTCGGTCTCCGGTCGTATCGCGCCGGATCTGGCATGAGGCAGGCGGGTGGTATAGAGGGAGGGCGGGAGGGGAGGAGGGCGACTGAATCGAGTGAGCGGAGCTCACGGAAGCAGTGAGTTTAATGTCCGTCCCGACCCACCGCGAATTACCGCGCGGAGATTTATTAAAACCGTAAAGCAGAAGAAACGATTTCGCCCTCACCCCTCTGCCCTCCGTTCCCGCCGCGCCCCTAACCCGGGGCTCGCCTGTATGGGTGTTCGCAGTGAAAGCAAGCGTAGAAACGCGCGCGACGCGAGGGGGACGAACGCGCAGGGGCCTTGGCGGCGACGTAGAGGGTGCTGCGCGTCTGTGCCTGACGTTAGTGACCATGGGGCATTTTCTTGGTCAAGCTCTCTCTCTCTCTCCCTCTCTCCCTCTCTCCCTCTCTCCCTCTCTCTCTCTCTCTCTGCTCCCTCCTGTCCCCTTCTCTCTGGGAGCCGCCGGTCCACGTTGGATTAGTTCCCGTTTCCTAACTCGAGGCGATGCGCCCGGCCAATTAAAGCGCCGTTAACCTTTTCTCTACAGCGCCGTAGCGGGTACCGCTTGATTCTCTTATCCGCAGAAAACGGACTGCCCGGCTCCGTAAAAGAACCATATAATACGGAGGGAGAGAAAGAGAGAGAGGTCCGTGGGCCGCCCGAGACTGTCGAACCGAAGGATTACACCCTCCCCTCCCCCCGGTTTTCTTGTTCCTCCGCCTCTTCACTCTCTCTCTCTCTCTCTCTCTCTCTCTCTCTCTCTCTCTCTCTCTCTCTCTCTCTCTCTCTCTCTCTCTCTCTCTCTCTCTCTCTCTCTGTCTCTGTCTCTCTCCCTCTCTTCCCCTCCCTGCTCGGCGCGCGATGTACACCATCCTCGTTAAGCTCGGGTCAATACTTATTTTTAAGTAGATCGCGGCCGGAGAGTGAAGAGATAATTTTAAGCAGCTCATTCTCCTTCTCTCCGCGCCGCGCGCACGCGGACCCCTTGCTCCTTAACGAACGAAACTTATTAATATCGATATCGATCCGTCGGTGTAACATGCGGTCTAAGCCAATTAATTGAAAACACTCCTTTCCGACTACAAAGATAGCATCTCGTATTCATCGGAAACAAGAAGAGATTCCGCCTCTTTCGCTCTCTCTCTCTCTCTCTCTCTCTCTCGAACTTGTCCAACGTCGATTCTTCCCTTCTGCACACCTCTGCACACTATCAAGACACGACTTATTAAGAGAACGAGCATTGTTACTTTACCCGTCCGGAATCCAGCCGAGCGTCCGGTTCAATTTTGGGCGATTCCCGTCGAGGCGGGCGGCCGTAATTTCCGTCGGCGGGTGCAAACGGCGAGAGTGCCGGCAGGGTGAGAGATGAGAGCGGGGCGAATGATATTCTAACAAGACGTAAGACTGACGTGCGCACGTGGGGTGAGAGCGTCGCGCCGCGGCCGTGTGTAGTCGCAGTTACACGCGGAATATTCGGGTGACGCGACAACTTTTTCCAGGAGAACGTCAATATTACCCGCGCGCGCTCTCTCCGCTCCATTCGACTCGGCTCGCCGCGCCGACACTCCCCGCGCGCGAGCTCCTCGCGCCAAATCGGGGCTGAAGTAAAAGCGGCTCCTGGCCGCCGGCCAAGCTCGGGAATCTCCAGCCTCTCCGCGCGGCGAGGCGGAGATCCGCGAGCCGTGCAGCGTCACGAGCCATTGCACACGCCGAATCGTCTCTGCCGACGCGGTGGCCGCGTCGAGCCAAGTCCAGCCCACCTACCTACCTACCTACCTACCCTTAATATCGCGACATTAGCCCGGCGCGCCCACCGCCGAAAAAGCAGGGACGATAATTATTAGCGCATCCTCCCGTGAAAAACGACGCCGGCGACGGCGACGCGTCCCCGACTAGAAATTTTGATCAGGCTCACCTAACATTGATAAGGACCTAATACGGTGAATGAAAGGTAATTCTAAGTAAGTCAGTCCTTATAATGTCCTAACGACAAATGAGTAAGGAAGATTTTATAAGGTTATAATGATTGGGTCCATATTAAGACCTTAATGTATGATATAATATGGTTCAGTTAATCAGGTCCTCGTCGGGATCTTATTCATTGTACCTAATATGATTTGTTGCATTAGCAAGTTTTAACAAAACAATTTTTGGGTGTCATTTCCAAATATAAAGATGTTTGCATTGAAAAAGCACTTCAGATCACTTGAATATATTTGTAAAATGCTATAGAAACTATCCTTTTTTTAGCAGTCAATAAATAGTTGTAAAATTAACGTGACACGCAACTTTTCTCTTTAACACTACTTTATGTCTTGTCGCCTTGTGATACTTTATGATCTCATGGTATTCATTTGATGTTTCTTTTCCGAAACATTTTACAAGTATGCTCGAGCGATCTAAAATATTATTTCATGCAAATATCTTTCTATCTGGAAATGACATGAATGAATTTTCAGCGTGTCATTTCTTATTTCTAACGCGCCATCATCCAATATAGCGGTGGCGAGTAATCAGGAGCAATAATTTGAAGAAAAAGAAAAAAAAAACGTAATAAGAATTCCATAAGGTAACTCAATAAGGACCTGACTATGAATCCTTACTAAGGTCCTGATATCCACGCGGCGTTGCATGACATTACTAGGACCCGATAGTATTACTTTATTGGGACCTGATGTCCAAATGAGGTTAACCTGATCAGGACTATGGGATAAATTTCTAGTCGGCTCGCTCTTCCAGCTACTTCGACAATGACGCAATGCGGTCCGGCGATTTGGCTCCGGATAACGAACATCATCTCGCCGAGCGGCCGCCGACAGGGAGAGCATTATTCAGTAACACGTGCGCGTCATCCTTATCCTCCGCGGCACGCGGCGGGGGAGGGTCGCTATTACACGAGCGGAGGCGGCGGCGGCGGCAGCGGCCCGCGCACGTTTGCGCGAGCAGCGGCTTACGGTTCCCCCGGGTGTCTCGTCTCGCCGACGAGTACAATAAATACAGGCTATTTTAAATCTACATCCCGCGAAGGGTAGTAAATTGCGAAATAATTACGCCGGGCCGCACACGCTCTCGCTCCGGGGAAGGGTCTGCTGCGAGAGGAGCGGCGCCGGAGGGGGCACGCGGAGGATATATACTTGGTGGTTTCGAGGGTACTGCAGCGATTCGCTTTCCCTCGAGGGAGAGATGGTACTTCATTCCGGGGGAAAATAAAAAAAGGAGAAAGAAAGGCAGAGAGGGAGAGAGAGAGAGAGAGAGAGAGAGAGAGGGAGGGAGAGAGAGAAAGGGAAGACGCGCAACGGGTCCCGTGTAACGTGTTGCGCCGCAGTGAGCCGCGCGCGTGTATGAAGGAATTGTGCACGCTTGTCCAACCGAGGAGTGCACTCGCGTCTCGTTTTCACTCGTAATCGCTCGCGTCAAAGTGCCTCGTCGCCCGCAACGGCGGCCTGCGGAGCGGGAACGGGTGATTCCGGCGGGATGTTTCGCGAAACGGGGATCATCCTCGCGAAACGCGATTCCGACTTGTCCCTTCGGCGCTCGTCATCGGGATGATCGATGCTGGAGAACCGACGATTGACGTTGGTGAATCCGCTGGTTATCCGTCGAACGGCGAGCTCCGCTCGAAGTGAGCTCGCAGTGGTAATCGCGCTCTTGAGGCGAGCGACGCGACGGCGGAGGTTCAAATAGAAGATACTCGAGATTAATTTTCATCCGCGTTTCACCTCGAGAATTTCACGTTCCCTTCGAAACGCAGTTCACTCCGGGATAATCGAGTCAACTTCACAAACGCGCGAATTCGTTACAGGCGGGAGGGGGTTGTATGGCGGTAGCAGAGGGGCTGGAAGAGGGGCGGGGGGAGGGGGAGCGCCGCGCGATCGAGAAAACAGTCGCGTTCATTGATCCCGGCGAAACTTCGCGGGGGAGAGGGAGAGACTCGGCTCTCGCGAGCACAGCAGCATTCAGCGAAATCTCGGAGCGGAACTTCCTCTCGCGACGCTTTCGTGGGCGAATTCGTTTTCCCGGTGGCTCGAGGAGAGAGAGAGAGAGGGGGGGACAGGAGGGGGGGGAGAAAGAGACAGAAAGAGTTAGAGATAGAACCGTGCATCGAGGCGAGATAGCGACGCACACAGCCGGCGGGGGAGGGGAAGGTGGTGAGGGGGGGGGCGAAGGGGGAGAGCAGAAAAGCTGGAGCACGCCTTCGCCGTACCTTTCAATTTGCGAGGCAATATTTTCGGCGTACGCCGGCTCTGAGCGCGCGGTGTTTTATAAGGTCGTTACCAAGGTTGCGCTAATCTTCACCCTAGCCGCAAGCTTCTGGCAAAGTGCCCGCCAGGAAAATATTGTTCCACCGGTCTTATCTGACTTGTATCTCGGTCGACCCCTAAGTACGAGAAGAGGAGCGAGCCCGCCGTCGACCGACCGTCTGCGCGCCGCGCCGTGGGCGTGGATATAGACGCGGCAAATTTCATATTCTCAAAGTGAGGAATTTACTGCATGCACCCGGAAATCCGAGTGCGGAAATACCGCAGGGAGGAGCGGAGCGGAGCTCTCTCGCACACAGGCCACGAGTACCGCCACACGAGCCCTCCGACCCCTCGCCCCTCGTCGCGAATACATATTCGCGAACGCGCCGACTTCGCGCGGCTCGTACGTCATCGCCGACTCGACGAGCGCGCGAATTAACTCTCCGACGGAGACGCGACCTTCTGCTGGTGCGAGTGCTGCACCGCCGCAACATGTATCGCGAAGACGCGAGTCAGTCTTTGTGGCGAATTGTGAGGTATACACAGTCTGTCCCAGATCCAATGAGACTGGTCTAAAAAAAAATACGAAGCGTTTATTATTTTGATTTTTTATTCTTGTTTATTCAAAATAGTCTCCTTCTGAGTCTCAATACAGCGCTGGAAACGTTCAAGAAATTTTTCGAAACATTTTTTATACTCATCGGCTGGAACGGCCTTTAGTATGGCGGTCGAAGTCTTTTGGATGACCGGGATGATGGTATCGAAACGATTTCCTTTCATCGTCAATTTCAGTTTGGGAAATAGCCAGAAGTCGCACGGAGCCAAATACATAAAATGTCAAACCACAGTGAAATATCGACCGAATTCGCTCAAATTTTGAGGTTAAGTAGATGAAGGGTAGAACATTCACCTACCATCATTCACCGTCATAGATATCGCTGCGCTAAGAACTTTGTCTGGAACCAGTCTCATCGTATCTGGGACAGACACTGTGTACGTCTTTATGAAAGTGATGTTTCCTGGGCCTGGCTCCGCTACGAATACCGCGAAAATATTGGAAACTTAGTATGTAAGACTGTATCGCGCCCCGTACTGCGCCTGTCGAAAGGTCAAAGTTCAACTTCCGAAACGAACGCGCGGCACCCTGCTACTTCGTCGTGTTCGTCAAGACGACCTCCTGTCTTGTCGTCTCGCCGCGTCGGCAAAAATCTCGCGTTTCCGCTCAGAACGTACGTTTCAGCGATTGATACCCCGCGTTCGCCCACCGTTTTTCCGGCGCGGCGAAAAGCCGAGAGCGCCGTAGGCCGGCGACGAGGAGGAGGAGGTGACCTCTCGAGTCAGTTCTGTGACCCACGAAAGAAGACTTTATCCCGCTGGCAATTAGCTGCATCCATAATGAGATCCCGTAAAACTCGTAAATTCTAATGGGATTAAAGGGAGTCTCGATAATGTCAGACCTACAGGTTCACCCATCCTTGCCGATACGATCTCGAGGATAAATGACTAGCTTTTTCGTTCTTGTGGAAATCGCTTTTTGCGGTCCCGCGGGGAAACAGAGCCTCTGCCGCCGCCGCCGTCGCCGTCGCTGTTGCGCGATAGCCGATGCTCGATAAATTTGGTATTTCCGCGCGTGTAATGAAATTTCCGGGCACCGACACTCGCTGATCGCGCACAGCTGGAAGCTTAATGATCGTGGACATCTCGCAAACATCACGTACTCCGAAATACGCGAACGTGACCGCAACACCAAACGTGATCGCGATTCTCCCTATGCTCTGCGCCGAGCTCGAGGGAGCAAGTCCGAGAGAGGGCGAGAGGACGGGAGGACGCCCGGTCCCGGGCAGTTGTATAAATATAAAGGCCGATGCTCAGAGTGACGTCCCTGCGAAGAAGGATATGCTTTGCCCGGGGGGAAATCCCTCCCACTTGGATCTCGGGGGATAATTCGCTTCGCGAACTTGTTCATTAGCAAAAACGGAAGCCATCGCGTGAGCACGGAGAAGAAGCTTCCTTCGAGTCTCCCTACCTCTCTCTTTCTTTCTCTCTCTCTCTCTCTCTCTTTTATACTATCCCTCTCACATTCAATCCGCTTGCATCAGAAGCGGCGGATATGTCCGTTCATTATCACAAAAAGATATGTCCGCGCGCAGTCGAGCGCGCTGCTGGCTAGGATCTTTTGCAAATTAGGATCTTAGCTTAGGATTTTGGCTGTTAGCGATTCCAGAAACACTTATCGTATTTTCGTGATCCCATAGTGAACCGGTAAATTCTCATGAAGTCAGCGGGAAAAGTATGTCACCGATAGTCCGCGAGTATCCATCGCTTTCAGATGGAAACGCCGGCGCCGGCTTTGTCGTTTCGTCGTCATCTTACAGTTCGCTGATCTCGACGAATTGAGATTTTTCAGGAGATTTTGCAAGATGCGATGCATGCGATAACAGAGACAGCGCTGCTATTAATCCGATCCGAGTATAACATTTCGTCTCAGAATGTTAATTGTACGATTCACGAGAGAGTGGGGAGGGGAGGGGGGGGAAGAGCAGCGAAAAAAGATTCAGCGACGTGAGCACGTGATCTCGTTTCCGCACGAACCAACGACGCGAATGACCGAGCTTGCAGCGAAAAATCGTCGCGCAATTGTCGCTCACGTCTCTCGAAGTCTTCGAGAATCGCGACCGCGGCCCTGAGACGAGGAGAAGCGAGTAGCCAGTACGCTCTTCGCTCCGGTGAGCGCAGTGACCGCCGCCGTAAGCGCACGGTAAAAGAAGCGCGGGGCTGTGTGAGAGCGGGACTCGTGATATCCAGTGCGCGCGCGGATACTCGTCCTGGGTAAAGAGTAGGATTTGCCGACGGAATAAGGAATATTCCATGTCCTTACGGGTCTGAAACGGCCGGCTAGACGTAGGGTCAATAAAGAAAATACGACGTTTGACGGGATCGCTCGCGTCGGGCCATCTTTGACCGTCCCTTCGCCAGAGAGAGGGATACGACTTGCCGATCCCATAAAAGAAAAAGGGGAAGAGAGCGGGCAAAAAAGTACGGTCGCGGCCATTAAGCGCCGAGTGGCGCAGACGTATCTATTAGCGCGCAGGGGAACTCGTGCGCACGAAAATAAATCTGTATGCATACGGAGAAAAAGGTACGGCCGAATTAAGCTGGATTCGCACTCCGTCCGTCTGGACGATCCTCCGTCGAAACGTTCCGCTCGGCTGTTCGTCAAGTTTGTAGGAATTTTTGCAAACAGTTGAAAACCGTGATGACTTCAAAGCTGGCCACAACTTTGTTTGATAACGCATCTTGAGCGTTTTTTCCGATGGCGGGTCATCGAGGGAAAAGGGAGAGAAACAAAGTTGCGCGCGACTCGGCCTGGAGTTTCTCATCAAAATTTACAGCAACTTTTCGAACAACCTAATTACGATGCTTTCGGTCACCGTCGCATCTTCCTTTACAGAAAAAGGAATCTGAGATGAAGGCTCGACAGAGAGTCTCCCGCCTGTCGCCGTCTAAATGCATGACGGTGTGAATCCGAACCCTTAACCCTTTGCTGCAGAGTGGTCCTCCTCCCAGAGTGCCACCTATCAGCCAAGCTGGTTTTTTTCCAATAATTTAAGTTTCTCACATATTTCTTTAGCGTATTTGTTGTATTGTTGGACTACTAAAATGTTCCTCTAACTAATACATTTCAACTTTTAGAGTCATTTCGAATAAGTAATTTGTTATTAATAAGTATATACTGAACACAAAAATGTCGTTTTTAGAGAATAAATTCGTTTACATGAAATTTTAAGTAATAACGTAAACTCCGAAATCATTATCCGGGGGTTTTTCAGGCGGCTGAATACAAATCCGATGTGAAAAATATAAAATTCAAAATGGCAGACTCACAATACGGCGGACGGAATTTTCAAAATCAGTCGAATTCGGTCGGAAACTTGTCACTCAGGGGTTTTCGAATACGAATCCGGCGTAAAAAATATGAAATTCAGAATGACACGCGGATCTCATATGCCGAACATAATTATAGAAATGAAACAATTCAAAACTTGCGCTTGAGAACCGAGCGATCTGTGACCGGTGTCAATCGAACTCTGCTGTATATATCCGTCGCACAGCTCTGGCATTTCGAATTTTCGATAAGGAATTTGTAATTAGCAACCTCAAAAACCTTCAGATAACAAATTTCAAGCGAAATCGGCTGGTTTTGAAAGTTTCGTTTTGAAAATTCCGCCATATTGGTCACCTGCCAAATTTGAATTTCATTTGAATTCAATTTTTCACACCGGACTTGTATTCGGCAACCCTCTAAAAACCCTCGAGTGACAAGTTGCACAAAATTATATTCGTTAGAAAAAAGCGTGCAGCAAAGGATTAACATGACACAGCGAACGAACCGAATGAATTTCGATCGAACGGACAAGTCTGCGGTTGTAACGAGCCGAATTCGGATTCTTCCGGAAGAATCCAAATTCCATTTCCTCCGAGAACGAAAGACGCTTGGCCCGCTCTCACCGCGTCACGTTCATTCGAGCAAACTCTTTTCCTCGTGAATAAAATATCATCGCACCGTTTCGTCATCGACTCGCCTCGTAATCGTGCCTCAGGGCCGCCGCTCCCGTTCGAATCGCGTCTCCATTCATACGCAATGAGTTTTCCTAACGCGAATGCGAATGATGATTACGTATTAAAGTAGCGCGGCGGGCAGATGCGTACTTCGCGCGCACGCACGTGAAGTATCGCGCCCCACGGTGTGTACTTCGCCGGGCGCCGCGCCGCGCCGCGCCGACTACGCGCATAAATTATGCAGCGCGTATACGCTCGGATGGATGGGCGAAGGTATTGTAGGTTCTCGGCGAAGTTTAAGCATCCGCCCGGGCCGGGGGAGTACCCAGCTGGGCGGGCGGAGCTGAGACTTCGAGATGCCAGCGCGCTCGCGCTGCTCGAGCTTGACTTTTTGCACGGCGATCGCAACAGTTGGCCCCTTTAAGGCTATCCGAGAGAGCACACTCGACCACGCGACTCGTCCTTTTAACGCACCTTATAAACGGCTGGCCGGCCTCCGTGTCGGTTTCCAAACTGGCGGCCGCACCGCCGCCGCCGCCGCCGCCGCATTAACGCCGGCCGCAGTGCGGCTTTCGAAACGCGCCGGCCGATTGCGGAATTTAAATGTAACGGCACGATCTGGCGTTTCATTAATTGCAGCTCCGACTGGATTTCGCGCGCCCGTGCGCGGCTTGCATTTTTCACAGCGGCGCCGCGCCGGATTAACCGATGTTTCGCCCGCGCGTTTCGTTCGCGGTGTTCATAGCGCGGTGTTCATGCCCGAGGATCGTTACAGGACCGCTGCTTGTAAATAAGCCATAGAAAAAGCTCCTTCCAATCTGCCGTGCTTGTTTCATCAGTAATCGATATCACACGCGAGTTGCACCGTTGCAGTCGAACGTCGGGGTATATCGATTGCGCGCGTGCAACGAGGCTGCGCGCAATCCCCTAATGAACTGCGAAGAATCGAGAAAAGCGAGAGTCTTTGGGACAACGCGCGCTCGCCGCCGAATGCGCGCGCCCGGAGATGAGCGCTCGACGACTTCGCGCAGGCGAGGGAACGAACAAACGCGGCCGGTGTTATCAATTAAACGAGCGTTCGGGGACTCCGTCGCGAGCTAGCCGTTGTTGCGCCCGCCGGATGCGCAATCGCGAATTCTTTAATCACAATTACGACGGTGCTCGGCGCACGCCTGCAATTTTCCGCGCGCGAGCGCGCAAGATTCGCGGCCGTTACTGTCGTCGCGGGATATATTTCGAACTCGGCGCACTCCGGCAGGCCCTCCCTTGCCCCTTGCCCCTTGCCCCTTGCCTACCCGCCCGGTCGCTTCTCTCTGTCTCGAGGCTCGAGAGCGAGAGCTCGCCTCGAGACTAACCGACTCATTCATTGCCTAGTTTAGCAGCAGTTTGCCTTGAATATTCATAGCCGGCCTCATCCCGCGGGGTGGCCCGTGTAAATATCACTCGAAAAGTTCATCGGGTTCTTAGTTCCTACGACAAGAGTCGTCCTACACGTGTATCTCATTGCTGGCACGTCGCCAGATGGCCCCACGCATTTCCCAGAAATATCAGACACGTCGCGAATCGTCTTGGAACGCTTTTTCATTATTTTGAAAGTTTCGTTCGTTGCCTCCCCCTCCCCTCCTATTTCGCTCTCGTGTGTATTCGACGTAAAACTTGGCCCTACGTGTCCGAGAGAGCTCGCTGCTAATAGCAGCTGTCCCACGAATCGAAGCGATCGCGGAGGCGAGCGACGCTTCGAGCTTGGCGAGGAGGGGCGACGAGGGAGAGGGGGGAAGAGGAAATTTTTTATTCGACGAGCGAGTCCTCTGCCCAACGTCCCCCCCGACGGGGGAAGGGAGGGGCCCCTGCTCGATAGCCCCCCGATATACGGAAAAGCGCGGGGAATTTGGCGACTTCGGTAACGGCGAAACGTGTCATCAGTGAGCCGATAAACAAACCGGCCGCGCGCTAAATTGCCGGCGGCAAATTGTGCCCGAAGCCGCGGCCATACCTAGTAATCACGCGCGTGCAATCGTATCGGAAGTAATTACAATGTGCAACGCGATCGTAGGCAATTTTTGCCGGCGCAAAAAAGCCGGCCGCGCGCCGGCCAGCCGGCGAGAGCGCGACGCGCGACAATTTCCGCTCGCGCGCCGCCCGTCCTCGCCTCGTCGCCTCGCACTTGGCGTGTTCTCCACCGCCGTTCTCTCATTCGAGATGCACTGCCGCCCGCAAAGCGCGTAGCACGCGCGGCCAATGCGAATCCAATATCGGAAAACAATTTTTCTCCGGGAAGAATTTTAGCGCGGCTTTTCAAGACTTCGGACCTTACCGGCTCGTGCTGCGGGCGCCCTCTCCCCTGCCGGAGCCCCCCCCTCCGCCGCCCCCACCGCCCTTTATTCTCCGTCCTTCTCGCCGCCGGCGCCCGCCCGCCCGCCCCCCCCAGCCCCCGCGCTCTTGTTCTGCTTCTGTCGTGCCGGCCCATTTTCTCCGCGCCACCTTTAAACCGCGCTCGTTTCTCGCAATAAAAGAGTGCCCGCGGTCTTTCGCCGTGACTTACGGCCGTGCCGGTAATAACGATAAACGTTAATGTCGCTTTGTCGCTGCACTCTCGAGCGCGAGCTATCGGGGATTAATCGGTTCGTTAATTTCTTTTCTTTTCCATCTCTTTCTCTTTTTTCTCCTCCTCCTCGTTGCTCTCTTTTTCTCTTTCCCGTCGCTCACACACACATACACACACACACACACACACATACACACACACACACACACATACAGCACACATACAGTTTGCATGGACGGTGCGCGCACTGGTGGGCGCGAGCGTTGAAAGGTACGTTAGCTCCTTTATCCGTTGTACGTATTTCAGAAGAGCGGAGCGGAAAGTCTTGCGCAACGAAGAGGGAAAGAGAGAAGAGAGAGAGAGAGAGAAAGAGAGAGAACGAGCGAGCGAGCGCAGCGAGCGACGCGACACATCGCGACATACCAAAATTGCGTGCGGTTTTATCGAAATATAATTAATTAGCGTGTGAATCAAAGGAACGAACGGCATTCTCGCAGAGGATGGGCGAAGGTGGAGAAGGGGCGGGAGGGGGGAGGGTAGGGTAGGGGGAGGGACGAACTCAACGGCTCGAGCGTCTAGTTAGAACGGTCGCGCTGAAAGTTAGCGCGAATTTCGTCTCGGCGTAGGAAGCTGGCCATGAAGTACACTCGTTTATAACGGCCCCGGGAAACAAAATTAAATTGTAATTGCACCACGTATACAATGGCGCGGACCATCTAGGTAAGCGCTCCTGCCGACGACAACTAATTACATTTAGGTACCTCACTTTTACCATGACGCGGAGTAATTGCCCCGGGTAGTCATAATGAAAAAGTATCGATTGTCCGCGTTGCCGCTCTCTCTCTCTCTCTCTCTCTCTCTCTCTCTCTCGCTCTCTCTCTCTCTCTCTCTCTCTCTCTCTCTCGACGGAGAGGAGAGAGACTGTGTGTGCACGTCGCCGGCCGCCGCCTCTCGTCACCCGCGTTTAATGCACAACTCGCAGTCTTTTAGCTAAAGCCCGCGTTTTTACGTCCTGCGAGGCGTTATTACAAATTAACGACAGCTGCGACGCGAGCGCGCGCGCGCGCGCGCGCACACGCATAATGAACGCGCCAAGTATGCAAACGCGCCGACTGAATACGTAGTCGCGGCAAAGAAACATTTGACTGCGCCTTCAACAGCGGACTAATGAGAGACCGTGCCGGGCCTGGCCGCTCCGTCGCGTGCCGATTGCGGCGCGCAATTGCTCGCGCTAATCGGCCGTCTTTCAGGCTCGATCTTATCGGCCGATGTTTCGCGGAAAGTTTGATCGCGGTGTGCGCGACACCAAACTGCGATCGCGGTCGATTCGTTCGAATCCGCCCCCATTCCCTCGTGGTTTATCGACCGACTCATCCTCTCGGTAGCGTGGTGGTGTGGTGCCTGACGGTCATAGCTGAAATCCTTAGAGATCCCCCAGGAGAATGGAGAATGAGCGTGTTGGCGCGGCGCGCGTCGCCGGACAAAGTCCGCATCTTGGCGAACAAAATGGAATGCGAAAAGATACAACAAAGGTACGGTTACACCGGCGAAACGGAACGGACATCGCACATGCTCGCGGCGCGGCGGAACAAAGGGAAGAAAGTCGGCGAAGGGAGAGAAGCCCTTTCTCGACGGGCGGACGATGAGAGTAAAAACCGGTACTTAGCAAAGTTAACTAGAGTGCAGCCGGCGTTTGCGTATGCAGAAAATGGTGGAGTTGTCGGGTCAGCTTGGTCGGGAGGAAAGTCCGAGGGAATCGCGGCTCGAGCGGAGAAGAGAGCCCAAGGGAATGCGAGAGAGTCGGCGGGTTGAAGTGGCGGGAAGCGGAGGGGGGGGGGTGGGTGGAGAGCAAGGACGAGAGGAGAGCCGAGAGACGAGAGGACGAGAGAAAAGCGCAGTTTAAGTGCTCGCCCGGTCTAGCTAGGAGGCGTCGGTCGGCGCAGGGAGACAAGTCGCTAATGAAATAGTCGGTTATGCTTTAAGTACTATTGCTTAATGTACGTTCCTCGTCGTTTCGCGGCGGTGTGGGCCGAAAGTTCCGGTCTCGCCCGCCCGAGACCCGTCCTGTCCCGTGACGATCGTGAAAATTTAACGCTCGCGAAGACGCGTCCCGTCCGACGGTCACGTCGATGTTTCCCTCGTCGCCGCCTTCTTCCCTCGACTGCCTTGGTGAAATGCACGAGCGATCGGCTCGGCCGCGCGCCTCGCCGTTACGTCGCCTTAGGTAAACGGCCGAACGGTTAACGGAAATGAATTCAAGTCGGCGGGCAAGCCGCCGCGCGCTCAGCCTTAAATCGATTTTCGCTTAATCGCGTTGTACCAATCTTCTGATCATTTCAGTTATCCTCCTCACGGCGGCCGCGGCGCGGCGGAGGAACAGGAGGAGGAGGAAGAAGAGAAGGTGCAGATCGAATTAGTCCCATAAGGGCGTCGCGCGTTACCGCGACGAAAAGTTATGAAGCGTAACACAAGGCTTAACTCGTGGCAGCTTAAGGGGTTAATAAGATATTTAGTTTACTAACATTTGGACGGTGCCAGAGGTTTATGCGGGGCCAGCGAGAGCCACCCGTGGTCTAAGAGACTTAGAAGCTAGCGGTCACCCCTTGAGTGCATTCTCCTGTTCCGGAGTGTCTACCGACGCTTTAGGCTTTCAAGATCATTAATTTAAGGTGCCGTCGCCGCAGGCACTGCGAGCCACTGAATTCTCGATGCTTTCTAGAGGAAGACTCGAGGCAGCAGGACGGGAAAGAAGTGGATGAGAGAGGGAAAGAATTTCTAAACTCGCGCTCGCCGCTTATCGATCGTCCCCGATTTTATCGGAGGTGTCATTTCACGCGTGACGTGAAAATTAACAAGCGCGCTCACTTCGCTCGCCGAATCGTTCTTCGTCCGTCGATCCGTGGCGTTGCGAGACGAGAGCTCAACGTTTCGTCCGGCGAGAGGCGTGAGCGGCGAATTGGCACATTATTACGAGCGAATCCTCCGCGTTACGCGAATGTCGAGATTCACGAGGGGGAGGGGGAGTAAAAAGTCGCGGATTCGGAAGGAATGCGAAGGAAGAAATGGTAAAAGGCGCGAGTATCGATCGCCGTGTGTCTGGCCGGAAGAGCGAAGGCAGGCAGCTGGACTTTCAGGACGGTCGAGTGGCCGAGCTATTTGTGGGATAATGCGAGATTGAAGGAATAAGAGGACGGGCTAGAAGACGGGCGGAAGAAGAAGGGCACGGAAAGCTGCAGACGGAAGAGGTTATGGCCTAACCGGGGTGGCCGGGGACGAACGGAATGGCGAACGGCGGTCGAGAAGCGGTGGACAGGAGGTAGCCGCCGCACTCGGCGGAGGAGGACATTTAAGGTTGTTGGTGTTACGAATGCACGCGATGCTCGCTTAGATTCACCTTGTTGAATATTGCATGGAGACACCACGCAACCACGACTCGAAGCCCTCGCGTCGTTGTTGAAGTTTGATGAGAGCGGACTAATCGTGGCGAAGGACGACAAGATTTTCACGGCAGGCTCCTGCCGAGGTTTCTCCGAGAACGAGGTCCAGCCGAGTGAATTTCCGCGATTGACCTCGCAGGATCTCTCTCTTTCTCGGCCGAAGGATGCTCGATTGTATTTTGAAAAAAATATGCTGAGCTTCAGGGTAAACGTATTCGTTTATCCTGATTCGTTCTCCACTTTTTCTACACGTTGTGTACATTTGAACAATTTTACCGACGAAATTACGAATCGACCGAGATGATTCCCAACATGCGAGTGATAGGTAAGAAGTTGATGAAAGGAGACAGCCTCGTTTTACGCTTCTGAATTCAGTTACACGATTCACGCGCAATTCACGCGATCGGTATGATCGAGGCTGGGCAATGGCGTTTGCACAACGATACGTCGCGATATGTCGCGCGCGCGCGTGCGGTCTGCACTAGGAAAAATGTATTGCTGCGTGAACCAAAATTTTGTTGTAACAATTTGGTTAAAATATGCCCGACAAAACTGTTTAGTTCCTGTAAACAAATATCTTGTTCGATTACGGTTTGTTACAGTATAACTTTTGTTATAGCCCACCAAAAAGCTTCAACTATATGAATTCTGTTAAAAATACTATAATTTCTTCTTAATATATAAAATCTAAATTTTAGCGCGCAGAAAGACAAAATGGTATCCATTGGGCATTATTTTAGTTTGTGTAAAATAATATTTCGTTATTATGTAATTCTTATGGATAAAATAACTAAGATGCTTAATTTTTATATATGAAGCCTAAGAGCAAAATCATTTGGTCCAGAGAACAAAGCAGAACAATATATTTAGCCGAGGCAACTAAATATCTTGTTATATAAAACAAGATATTTGGTTGCTATTAAAAAAATGCCTCAACCAAACAGTTTTGTTAGAGATACTAAAGATCTTTTTCCTAGTCTTAGCCTAAATAGCACGACTCGCCCGTATTTTCCGGAGAGATACAATTCGCTTCGGCCGACGTACGTACGATCACTCGGCGCGAATATGCCGCCGCGGGCGCGTGAAATAGGAGCAAGGGAGCGAGCTAAGTCCCGCGCAATTGCCGCGGCTCGGGAGCAGCGTGGCAGCGCGAGAGGACAATTACACTATCAACGTCCTCGCGCGCGCGCCTCTTGCCGCCCTCCCGCGATCGAAAGAACGATCGCGTGTTGCCGCGGAAGTGAGTCGCCGGCAGCCGGGAAGATACAACGCGCAACATTTTCGTCTCGCGCCACGACGATGGAGTGGCGAGGAAGTAAATCAATCAATCCGCTGAATGGCCCATTCTCCCCCCGCCCTCCCTCCGGCTCCCCGATGGCAATACCACCCTTCCGACTGCAGCCATTCATCGAGATACACTCCGGCATTCATGATATTCCGCACGATTGCGGGAGATTGAGGTGACTCGGAGATGGAAGAGCCACCACTGCCGCCCTCTCCTCTCCTCTCTACTTCCTCTCACTCCCCCCCTCTCTCTCTCTCTCTCTCTCTCTCTCTCTCTGTCTGTCTGTCTGTCTGTCTCTCTCTCCCTATCTATCTATCTATCTATCTATCTATCTCTCTCTGTCTCTGTCTCTGTCTCTGTCTCTTCTCCACTGTCTCCGCGCCATCAACCTTCTTGCCGCTTCCAAGGAAGCCACCGGTGCGGAGACGGAATTAGCATCTCCATTAGTCGCGAGGGGCATAATGCGATATTACTGGAGGTACACGGCTACGGAGAGGAAGTGAGACAATGGTCCGCCATGCTACCGCCGCCGTACCGCGGTAAGACCGCGCGTATCTATCGGTCGACTTTGGTCTTCGAATCTTCTAATACCCGGCCGGAGGAAGTCCGGGAATACCTACGGTGAATTGTAATTTCGGACGAATGCTGCGCGGGAATCCGCTCTAATTACGCTCGGCAGGAATGCGCCCGTTCGTTCGTCCGTTCGTTCGTTCGTTCGTTCGTTCGTTCGTTCGTCCGTTCGTCCGTTCGTCCGTCCGTTCGTCCGTTCGTTCGTTCATTCGTTCGTTCGTTCGTTCGTTCGTTCGTTCGTTCGTTCGTTCGTTCGTTCGTTCGTTCGTTCGTTCGTTCGTTCGTTCGTTCGTTCGTTCGTTCGTTCGTTCGTTCGCTCGCTCGCTCGCTCGTTCGCTCGTCCGTCCGCTCGGCCGTGAAGAAATCGCGGCGGCTTCGGCTATAATATAATGACCGATTCGCGGTTGTCAAAAAGTCCACGCGAGCGCTTTTCGACGCGCGTCGCGCGCGGCCTTTGCGACCGCGTGCAATTAAACATGACAGGGCGCGGCCGCGAGGCACGCATCGGTGACGTTTCCGCGGTTTAATTTCCTCCGTTGTCCGCCGCTGCTCGCGGACGTAATTGAGCAAGGGCGCTTTTAAGCGAGGGGCGAGGGCGGAGAGGAGAGTTTGAAAGATAAATTGGGAGAAGGGATTTTTCAGGGGGCGAGATGTGTTTGTAAACGCCGGCACCGCTAGGATCGACCGTCTCTCTTTCTCTCTCTCTCTCTCTCTCTCTCTCTCTGCCTCTCAATCCCCTCCTCTCTCGTCCACCCATCTTCCGGGGGGTCGGGAGAGGGCATTTCTTCCGGCAGGAGCGAGAGTCCCTTAAACGCTCGTAAGGCACGTTTCGGATTTTTCAGAGAGTCGCGGCGAGCGATTCGACGCCGGGGCAATGATATTTCCGATTCAGTCTCCATTAACGGAACGTGACGATAAAGCTGCAACTGTTATTATCGCTGTCGTTTACCGTAGCCCGATGGCTCAGGAGGGCGCGAGCTTGGTCGTATATCGAGGTCGCTTTTTATCCTTTTTGCCACTCTCTTTTTCTCTCTCTCTCTCTCTCTCTCTTTCTTTCCCGCTCCTCCTCGGCTCGTCCCTGTTTTTATTTTCTCCTCCCTCGTCGCGGGTTCTCCCTCCTTCTTGCTCGCGTTCGCTCGCGCGCGCACGGAAAGTCGGAGCGAACGCGAAAACATTTCTGTCGCTCCTGAAATCGTTCCGGAGGCGACGGATCCCCGTGACACGAAATGACTTACTAACGACCGCGGCATAATCGCGACGATACGACGCGCGGTCGGCGAGTTTTATGCCCGAGGATTAGAGCGCGGTTCACGATGTTAAAGGCGGTTACGGCGCGGCCGCGCCGCGGATCGTTTATGATCGAGATTAATGGCGAGTGCGATAATGCCGCGGCAGGAATTGCGCCTTAGAAAGTGCGCGCCGCGGGACGCGGCGAGAGAGTTTCGCGCCGGACCATCGGCAGAAATTGCCGCTCTCTTGTTTTTCCCGTCTTGTCGTATCGCCACCCCCCTCCCCTCCTACCCGCGTGTTATCGCGCCTCCAGCTTTATCGTATTAAAAGTACGCCCGGTTCTCGTTTACGACACTGTGTTTCTGTCTCGCAACAATCCGTCGTGTCGCTCGCTCGTTCGCGGGCGCACGCGTTCACAGCAGCACACATACACGCACGAAGAAGCCAGGCGCGCGTGATAATACATGGCGAAGAGTCGACGTATCACATCGAGCGAGAGACCGCGCGACGCGTGTTGCGCGACGCGAAGAGCCACGCGGGCGCGAACAGCCGTTCCGTGCTCGCGCGACATTATTAGCACGGCGAAGCCGCCGCGCGCTTGACAATAACTCGGTGACTCGGTCGTATCGCGGATTTTACTACCTTCATAATTTACGACGTGCACGTAGTCGTCGCGTGTTCGTTCCAGGTGCGCCGCGTTCGTCCGCTCGCGCGCGCGCACACACACACACACACACACACAAACTTTACGTAGTGGCCGGACGAGACGTCGTCGGCGGCCGTGGCGTGGAGTCTGGCGTCTGTGCCAAAGGCTAACTCCTCCGCCGATCTCTTCTCAGGAGGTCCCGTCGAAGAACAGATCATCGGCATGCCGGCGCGACTTCGGAATCGCTTGGAAATTCGGGAATAGTTTCACGCCGGCACGTAGAAAGCGCCGAGCAAACCGCCGAGCAGCGCTCGCAAAGGGCGAGCTGAGGAAAAAGAGCGAGTCGCGCCGAGAGTCGGAGAGATAGTCCCGCTTCCTTAGATTTCGACGTGTCTTTCTTCCTTCCGTTGCCGCGGTGAGCACGACGAGACCCAGCCCCCCCTCCGCCCCGAGAAGAGGCGAGCTTGGAATTCCGAGCTGACTGCGAAGTTTTTAACTAAGTTCGGCGGTTGCCGCGCGCGCCGCCGCGCCGTTCCCCCGATGCAGCTCTCTCTCTCTCTCTCTCTCTCTCTCGATGCCAGTTCGCCGGCGTTGCCTTTCGTGCCGATTCTTTTGGGGCTCTTGCCGGGCTCAACGCAGCTCCCGCTGCGGAAACTTGGCCGGTGGAACGGCCGGCGGATGGAGGGAGAGACATTCCGAAACGATTGACCCGCTCGTTTCGCCGCTCGCGAGCTCGACGCTTTACGCGGGTGCGTCGCGCGCGCTCGCCTGTTGCGGACGATCGCGGGAATTTCGCAATCGCTTACGCAATCGGTTCGCGTTGCGCCTGCCGGACGTGTGCATACATTGTTGTTTTCCGGAGGGCAGTTTGCAGCTGGCTCGGGACTTCTTGAATAAAATACTTTCCGCCGGCAGTATGTGGGGCGTCCGACCGGGGACGGTCTTCACCTCCCTCCCTCCCCCCTTCTCTCACCTCGGCCTGACCCAGTTGGGCATACTTCGAATAACACGTACAGCGGAATTTTGACACGTGCATGTATGTGACTGCCGCTCGCGACGCGACTACTTTACGCGACTTGCGGCTGTATTTTCGTCGCAAACGTCTCGGCGTTTTTCGCCATCCGACCGACCTCCCTCCCCCCTTTCAACTCGCACTGCGAATCGCTTCTTACACTAGGCGCCCTCCCTTCCCTCCCGCCTCGTCCTCTTCCCGATCCAATACGAGAACCGACAGTCGACACTCTCGCCAAGGTGGAATTCGCGGAAGTATGAGAGAGAGAGAGAGAGAGAGAGAGAGAGAGAGAGAGAGAGAGAGGGAGGGAGGGAGGGAGGGAGAGAGAGAGAAGAGGACGGGGGCAGAAAGAGAGATAGACGCTCGCGATGAAATGAGATAGGAATTTCATAATTAAGTTATCAGCTGCAGCTATTCCGACAGCCAATTATCGTCAACGCCGGGCGCGCGGGCTACCCTCCCTTTTTACTTTTTAAGTAGCCTGCCTGCCCGCCCGCCCGACACTCGGAGGAGAGTCGCGGCGGATCGCCGCCGATGGACGCGGCGGCGGCGCGGGCGTAGGGGGTGAAGCGGCACAGGAGCGGTCGATCGAGTACTCTTTGAAGTCGAGCCGAAGGAAAAAAGATGGAAATAATTAAAAGCATTGAAAGCTTTCCCGAACGCCATTAGGGGCATTGACACTTGGCAACGCCTGCGTCGGGGATGAAAACGGCGAAACCTCCGTAGAATTGCACCCTCTGTCAGAGATGTAAACGCTTTAAAAAGAGCCCCCCGTGCCCGTCCGCCCCCCCCCCCCTCTACGTCCACTCAACCGCGCGTCCTAGTCTTTTTTACACTACCTCGGCCCTTCTCGCTCTCGCGCTCCTTCGCTCCCCCTCCCTCCCTCCCTCCCCTCCGCTCCTTCCTCTTCTCGCCGCCGCGTCCCTTGTACGTTTGTTAGGACGAATCGTGGGCACGTGCGGTAACACACCTTTTTCGCCGGCCTGAAGTTTTTAGTACCAGTTCCATAATTAAACTTGCGTCTCGCTGTTTCTCCGTCTGTCCGTCACTCCTTTCTCACGTAACCGGGAAAAAATACGGCGGTGACGTTGACGAGCACGCGCGCGCGCATCTCTTTATTTGTGTTACGTGACCGCCACAGCCGAGGATTTCTTAATTCACGGCTACCAACAACGACTTTTCACCGGCTGCTCGGCCGCCGCCTGTCCTCCGCGGTTTCGATTTTCGCGACGCGCAATTTCAAATCCCCCCTGGCTTGCTCTCGCGTTCCTTCGCCTTTGAATAAAGCTCGATCGAATCGCTTTACGGTTAGCTATGCAAGCGAGAGCGGATACGTTCCTTAAATATTACAGAGAAATTTGACCGCCCGCTGTGTACGTGTGTGTGTGTGTGTGCTGTGTGTGTGTAAGCGCAACGGACAGCATTAATGCGCCTGATTGTACATGGTCGGGCTGGCATTATGCAAAAGGGCGGCAAGGATCTATACCGTGTGCGCCCGATGAATTAACAAATACCGCGCCAACCATATAATGTGTGTTTATGGTCGTTAAACTCGCCCCTGCCGCGCGCGCGCGCGCGCGCGCGGCCGGCTTTTTCTCCGCGCGCTTTTCCCTCTTCGCCGTTTAATAATGATTTAATGCGCGGCTTTGGGAGGAAATAAAATTATTATTACTCTTATTATTATGATCGTCGCTGTAATTATCGTCATTGCGCTTTGAACGATTCGTCCGGCCGGCGATTCGTCGGAAAACGGGAAATTTCACCGTCGCGCCCCGCTCGTGCGTGCAGAGCGTATTTCGCTCCTTGCGGGCGTGTATCGCGAAAATAAGCGATACCGGAAATGCAGTAATAACCGTTGACAATTTAGCGCGCGTAGCAACTGCGTGCGCTGTTCTTCGAGGAGGCGAGCGAGATGCGCGAAATGCGGAGAATCCCGCAGAATGCGGGAAAAATACGGACGAGGATAACGAGCATCGCGTTTACACGCATTGTCTAATCGAATCGCGAGCCTCGTTTCCATACGGCAACACGCAACGTGTGCGAATTCTCGTTTGCGTGGTAAACAAAATAATCAGCAAAACGTCGTGTTTTAGTAAGTTCCATTACTAACCTGCTGTAACTGCGCGCGCGGATGTGAATGAATATATACGCCTGGTATTAGTACTTTGCAACCAACAAACGAAGCCCGAGAAAGCTGCTCGTTATTATATAACGAGAGCTCGTTATAACGTTGAAAACCATCGCGAAATTGAGTATAACTTCCGCTCCAACTTGCGAGATAGGCGCCGAAGTTGCTCGGGGGAGCGTTGCATTCCCCGGCACTTCTGATGTTAACAACTGAATCAATTACTACGTAATGCAACGTGAATCAAGATGATTTCACGCACGCACGTACGTGTATGCCCGTATGTGTGTGTGTGTGTGTGTACATGCGTGCACGTCCGCTCTCATATCTCATAAAAAGAAAAAAATACAACGAAAGCACTAGTCTCTCGCTTTGTACTTGAGTGATGCGTGTAAATCTTCGTCGCCTGTCCGAGGAGAGGTCGCGCGGAGGAAGCGTGTTGCTTCAGTTCCTTCAGTCTCTTCAGTTCCTCTCGGATTGTACCAATCCGACGATAAAAAAGACCCTACGAAAATTTGGGAAAGAGTCGTTGGAAAGCAAAGTTGCCGCATCATGTGCGCCATTATTCCTCTTCAGAGTCTTTCGCTGAACGTTTCCAAAGTCCGTGACGGCACTCCCTCCTCCGTCGGCCGACGGCTGAGACCTTTTTCCCCCGTCATTTTTGCGCAGATGTCTCGGAGGATCGACGGGGTCCGTCTTGTTACCGAGGCCGGAGCGTAGAGGAGTCTTACAGTATTCACGCGAGGCCCGGAGCCGCCAGCCGGAGGACCGCCGAGATCAATTTGCACGCCGTTGCGCGTGACAGCGCTGCCAGCGAGCCAATTCTCGCGCGGGTACAGTAATTAAACTGCGGTTTAGCGTGACCGGAGCACCTGCCGTTACCAAATTGCAAGTTATGCCGCGTGTCACTCAGCGGCGCGGGCTCCTGTCAGCGCACGCACACGCGCTCCCACAAGCCCCCCGCGCCCCAGAAACTTTCCAATTCCCTTGAACTCGCCCCCCTTTCAATCCGCGCGAGTAGTCGCGTCATTCGCGGGCCGGGGAAAAAAGAACGGGAGAAACGGATTTTACTAATGGCAGCGAGGGGAGGGGGGGAGCTCTGCCCTCGTAGAAAGGCAGTTTGCGGTTACTGCTCGATCATCATCGCCTCGTCGTCGCGATACCGATTAATTCGGGATACACACGTGCTGCATACAGGGTGACCCGTTTCAACCCGCCCAGCCTCGAGCGTCTCGGACAAAAGTCGCGCTCACTTGGGGCAAGGGAGCGACAAAACGGTGGCAATGCCTTTGGTCTGCATCTTTCGTCCGGAAGATGTTTTCTTCCGAGTGACGACGATTCCCAGTTCCGCGATACTTCAGTGATCGTTTCTAACGTGTCACTCTCTATATACACACATACACACACACACACACAGCCGCTGTTCCTATCGTTTACGGGTTTCTTTGGACGGACGTAAATATTAACATCAATCTCCGTTAATACCGCGACGGCATTTGCGCGGAGAGAAATTAGTTCGGAGATATTCATCGCCGCGCTTTCGCGGCGAACTCCATCGCCGTCCGAGTAAATCCGTAATTTGTTGGCGACGGGTCGCGCGATTAGGAAAAACCCTTTAATCTCCTCGTTCCATTTTCCGAATATTCCATTAGGTTCCCTCCTCACTGTGCCCCTTCCCCGCCCTTCGTCCTTCTCTCTGTTCCCGTCGCAGATTCTCTTTTTTCGTTTCCACTCTCCGTCATGCCCGGAGGCTTCGGCAGCGCCTTCACACGTCACTCCGTAGCACGAGTGAGAGAGAGAGAGAGAGAGAGAGAGAGAGAGAGAGAGAGAGAGAGGATTTGCGGTTGCCACGACAATTGATTTACACGCAGACACACGCGCTCCCGTCCGACACGCATGTGCACGTAGTGTACACAGCGACGTGGCGATGTATCCCAGCATCTCCGCCCGGGAATCACCCTCTACGTCGATCGTATACAATCCGTAATTGTTGTTCCACCCCGTTGCTTTAGCCGAAGATTACAACGCGATCTTTCAGGGAATTGGGATTCCCGGCCGCCGCCGCCGCCGCCGTCGCCACCGCCGCCGCCACCGCCGCCGCCTCCGCCGCATCCAATGAGAATCGAATCGAGCTGTCGTTGTCGCAGCGGAATCCGATTGGACGATAGGAGAGACCGGGAATAATAGATGTGACCAACGCGATGCGATTTGGTAAGCGACGATTTCGATTCCGGCAGCGAATTCGGAAAACTGTAGCAGAGCGGCGGCAGCAGTAGTAACAGCAGCAATAGTAAAAAAGTAGTAATAGTAGCGGTAGTAATAGTAGTATTCGTAGCAGTGCAGCAGCGATAGTAGCGGTGATAGTAATCCGAATAGGTGGATGAGCGGATAATTGCCGCGCGACCGCGCGTTTCTTGGCGCGATCGTCCCAGAACGGAGCACGGAGATAACAACGGACGTTCCTCCTCGCCAGGCGGAAGACGCAATCTTCGACAATATCACCGCGGCGCGGCCGTACGTCTTTACACGAGATGGATGAAGCCCGGAGCGGAGGGGTGCGGGGAGTTTTACGACGCGACCCGGGAAGAAATCGCGTCGTCGGCTTACGCACGTGTTTGACACACGGGGGGGGGGAGGGGGGCTTCGGGAGCGGAGAAATCGCGAAGCGCGACGAAATATGAGAAAGAGAGTGAGGGTGGAGCGAGAGAGGGAGAGAGAAAGAGAGAGAGAGAGAGAGAGAGAGAGAGAGAGAGAGAGAGAGAGAGAGAGAGAGAGAGAGAGAGAGAGAGACCGTGCGTGAAGCGCCGGCGGCATTACTATCATTACACTTTGCCTCCCACGCCGCTATCTAATTCTGGATACAATCGATTAATCGAACGAGACTTAAGTACGGGTCTGGCCGCACCTGGTGCTCGTCCATCACCGCCGCGCCGCTACGGCCGACGGCGGCGCGATGTTCATTTATGTATATACAATAGCCGCGGCCTCGTGAGGAGAAAACTTTCCTTCTTTCAGCGCGCGCGCGCGCGGCACCGCGTTCGTTAATAATCGATTATGAAAGATGACGGTTCCTCGTATCAACTCACCGCCGCGAGTTCGCTCGCTCGTTCGTTCGTTCGTTCGTTCGTTCGTTCGTTCCTTCGTCCGTCCGTTCACGCGCGCGCGCGCGCGCGCCAACTTATTGTTTTAAAGAAACTTTAAATTTATCGCAAACTTCTCGCCGCGAGTGCGGGCGCGGCGGCCGCGTTGGAAATAATCCCTCATTCATCATCCGAGGCGTAAGGCGTAAGGCGAGCGCGTCTCGGAGGATGAGACGGGTTAGCGAGGGGGGGGGGAGAAAGACGGGGCAGACAAGGGTATACGCGAAGAGTTGGGCGGGGGAGGAGGGGCAGAGGGGGAGGCGCGGCGTGAAACTAGGAGCTAGCTGCTGCTACACACGGGGGCGCTAAGCCGTGATTAGTTGTTGCGGCTACGAAAGGGTAATCTGTTGTTGCGGGATTTTTATTACTTCGCGCTTTTGGTAAATACGGCGCGTTACTTTCTACCGTGGCGGCCAACGAGCGCGCGCGCATCCGCTCGAACTTGCCGCTAACGAATGCTTCCAGGTGAAGATGGATACGCGCGCGGTCGTATTATGTTTTCGAAAGTATGCAGAGAGAGAGAGAGAGAGAGAGAGAGAAAGAGAGAGAGAGTGAGGAAGGCAAAAGAGAGAAAAAAAAAGCGGCAAGATAGAAGGGAAAGAAAAGAGGGGCGCGATGATAACGTTGCGACGGACGGCAGGGGGGCGGCAGATGAGATGCGTCAACGCCGGCGCTTTAGCGGCGAGATATTGCTGCTGGATTTCTAATGCGACCCCGCCCGGACCGCGCCGTGCGGGATAACGAAATGGGAAAGGCCGTCTCCTTCGATACCGGTCCGCCCTGAAATACCGTCTGTTAGCAGTCTCACGTTTTGCGCGTCCGGGAAGTAAATCACAGTAAGTGGGTGAGAAGGACCCCGGCAAAGGATCTCCCGTGCGAGGAGGAGGCATCGAGGGTTATCGTCGCTATATCACGCTCGGGTCGTCCGTGAGATACCTAAGCTGCCCCAGTACGGAACTTTATTGCAGGACGAGCCAATTATGGCCGGCGGGCACGATGTATCGAGTGCTGCGAGTACCACCTCGGCTTCGGCGATACACCGCGGAAAAATATATGGCGGCCGGCTCGTGTCATTTATTCAGCAACGGCGGAAAGGTGAAAACGCGGAAAAGGCTTTGATCGACGCCTCGGGCGTGAACGTGATACCTAGATGCGCAAATTTAACGTGATCCTCGCGCAGGATCGCGTATAGCTCGCGGAAAAGGTCGAGGGCGAGGGCGGAGGAGGCTCTCTCGTGTATGTGAAGTTGGCACGACGTTCTTTAAATTTTAAAGAAACAATGATAGTTCTGCTTCTAGATGGCACTTTTCGTAGTTCTAGAGTTCCTGATAGAAAATAAAAAGAGTTCCGCATTTTTAATACCAAAAATAGCAAATGAAAAATTGTCGTTCCAACTTTGCGAATCTAGCGCGGCACTTCCTCCTCTAACCTATAAGAAATCAATAAATGTTTTTTGTTTCAAAGAAATTACGGTGAAGTAACACTGCTTTTAGCAAGAGTTCTCGTTGGTTCTAATCGAGTCCCATCTCTGTACGTGATTAAAATAAAAAAAATTTCAATAATCACGTCATTTACATGAACAACATATATTTTACTTAGCACGACACTCGGAGAAAAAGTGTCGTGCTGATCATTTCTAGCGCATTTTTCGATATATAACCTTCGTCGTCATCTTCATCGTGTTCGTCGTCCTCTTCGTCATCGTTCTCATGTAGAACTATCGATATGTATCGAAAAATGCGCTAGAAATGATCAGCACGACACTTTTTCTCCGAGTGTCGTGCCAAGTACAATATACGTTGTTTATGTAAATAACGTGGTTATTGAAATTTTTTTTTATTTTAATTACACACAGAGATGGAACTCGATCACATCTAACGGGAACTCTTGCTAAAAGCAGTGATATTTACTGATTTCTTATAGGTTAGAGGAGCAAGTGTCGTGCTAGATTCGCGAAGTTGGCGCGACAATTTTTCATTTGCTATTTTTTGATATTAAAAATGCGGAACTCGTTTTATTTTCAATCAGGAACTCTAGAACTATGAAAAGTGTTACTAGAACTATCATTGTTTCTCTAAAATTTAAAAATGTCGTGCCAACTTCACAGACGGCTCTCTCTCTCTCTCTCTCTCTCTCTCTCTCTATGCATCCGGGTCGCGACCGTGGAATGCCGGATATTTCCGTGCGTAATAATTTCATGACGGATAATTCATCTCTTTCGTGTATCCTCACGGCCTTGCCCGATGGAGATTTGTTTCGGAACCTGTCTACTTTTGGGAATTCATCTCTGAACAATTTCGAGCAACCCTAAGGTTTATGCGGCCCCTAACAGCGCCGAGCGAAGCTCACCCTAGACTCATCCCCCTCGCGCTCGGCGAGCGCCGCAAGAAGTAGCAATAAACGTCAGGCCTTCGCGGTAATTAAAACTAAAGATCCGCGGCGAAAACGAAAAACAACAGTTGCCGGCGGAGCGGTGCGGCGGCGAGGGAGGAATGACGAAAGATCGAGGCCGCGTAGTAAGCCGCCGGGAGACGATTGCAAGCGAAATCGGAATTTAGCTCCTTGAGACGGAGTTGGGAGGCAAGGCGGAGGCGGAGGAGGAGGAGGAGGAGGAGGAGAGAAAGAGAGAGGTCGGATAATTGAAAGAAATCTATTTGCGCGGAGCATCAGCGGCTTCGCGTTAACAAATTTATTACTTAATATCGGGGACACGCGCGCACGCGCACGCGGACTCCAATTGAAAGGAGACAATCGTGAGGATAACGAACGAGATAGCAATTGAGAGACAACGCGGTGGAAGGAAAGAAAGGATATTCGATGACAGGACGGCGACCGGGTATAATTCGCACGAGAGTTGGCCGTGTCATAACGTCCGACATTCTTCGTCCCTTGTTTCGCCGACGCGCAAGCTCTCGCAAATATGTCGTCCGTCGGAAAGTTAGTCGCGATCTTTGTTTTAATAAAGGCGGATGGAATGAAAGTGAGTATAAAAGTTGGAGAGTTAAGAACTTCGCTCGTTCCCTTTCACAGCGATTTGGCACAAAGAAACGTGGAATTTTTTTTCAGCTTCGCTTCTCAAACCGGTCGCTTTTGCGGATTTTAATGGGCTTCTGGCTTCGACTCGCTTGATATCCGTTCTCCTAACGCAGCAATGACGAGAACGATGGAAAGGGGACGTCGACGACGACGACGACGACGACGACGACGACGACGACGAAGGAGAGGAAGAAAAGGGGGTGCGGCGAGGGCGCGGCAGCGACAGTGAGCGCGGGCGGGAAGGGGGAGGGGGTGGAAGCTACGTTAACAACACGAAAGAGCCGTGGATCCCTTTGCATTTATATGGAGTAACCTTACGGGACCGAACAGTCAACTTGGGTCTGCCGTGGCTAAAAGGAAACTTAAGAAACATAAAGTAACTTCGCCTTTTCCGCTCTTTCCTTTCTTCCACGTGTTTCCCTCCGCTCGTCTGTCAACGGCCTCTCGTGCTGCTTCACCCTCCGCGGCAACCATTTGCACAAAGCTTTCCGGATTGCATTATGACGCGAGAGGTTGCTTAGTACTGCGCGACATACAAACTTTAAAGGCGCGCAATTATTCCGCCTCCGCCATCGTGTACGCCATCGTTACGCAAAGGTTATTTTCGCGCGCGCCCTTCGTGCGCACTTTGTACGCGCGAGGACTTCCGATCTTGACTTTAACGACCGACCCGCGTTTGACGAATTCCCCGTTAACTTGCAGCCTCGCGCTGCGATCGACAGTCTTTCAGAGAGCGAAAGGTCCTTTCCGCGAGTTTAACATCTAGTCTAAGCTAAGGCTAATTGTGTCCCGTTTAAATCGGGCCGGACGCGTCGTTCTCGTTCCCTTGTAATTCAACGGCTCGTATAATTGAAATTCACTGGGATACACATCCAACTGTGAAGTGGAATGTGTTATAGAGACGGTCGTGAATAAACGATGACCTGTCTAAATGAGTGTCTACCAATCGGCGCCGAATTTCTCGCGAGCAATTTATCGCGAAGCGAGCGAAGCCGCCACTCCGGAAAACGTCCGGTACACTCAAGATTGAATATGCTCCATTAATATGAAGCGGAACGTGTTTCAAGAGAGCGCGCGTCGTTCTCGTAACTACAGTCGACACGAGGATGCCGTAGTCGCGCTGCCGCGCGACTTGGCCGCGAGTTTCGCAGTAAGAAATTCTTGCGCACGGCTGCCGCCTTGTATCCGGAGAGATCAGGAAGTTCCGTTGGAAACACTGATGAACATTTAAGTGGAAACTAAAACCATCGAGAGACGCACGGCGGATAGGCAGATAGAAAACACGCGAAGGAGGAGGAGAGAGCGAACGGCGAAACCGGCGAGGGAGAGGAAGAGCGCGGATGCGAGTGAGAACATGGTCGTCGAAGGGAGTGAGAGAGAGAGAGAGAGAGAGAGAGAGAGAGAGAGAGAGAGAGATAGAGGGTGAAAGGGAGAGGACGAAGGACGGAGGAACGCGGAGCTGGATACAAAATCAAGCTTGGCGCGGAAACATGTGATTCGCCGCTGCTAATCTGCATGCCGAGTCGAGAACGTGACGCCATTGAATATTTAAGACGGCCGATGCGAGAGCACCCTGCGTCGCGCTGCAGCTTCTGCCGCCGTCGCCGCGGTGTTAGTGCGCCCTCCGCTACCCCGCGCGCTCGCCGGGGCTTGTGCTCCGACTCGTCCCAGTAGCCCGGCACACGACCTAACCCCGTTCTTCGCCTTCGCGAGTAAGAGGCAAGCCTCGAGACTTCCTGGTTTTCATATGCAAATGCAAGCCAACGTAGCGAAGCCGTTTGCAACCCGTCGGCGGTGTGTGTCGTGCGAGTGTTGTGCGCGGTTCCTACCTCTGTGTGTGTGTGTGTGTGTGTGTGTGTGTGTGTGTGTGTGTGTGTGTGTGTGTGCGCGCGCGCGCTCACGCGCGTGAGCTTTGCACATGAGGTGCGGGACGGGGTGGTCTCCGACATTACCGGTAAGAGGGAACTTCACCGGCGAGAGAACCCTCGATGACGAAGACCAGCGTCTCTCTTTCTCTCTTTCTCTCTCTCTCTCTCTCTCTCTCTCTCTCTCTTCTCTCTCGGAACCTGCGCGACGACGCGAGGGAGAAAATGTGAATGAGATGGAGAGAGAGACAGAGAGAGAGAGAGAGAGAGAGAGAGAGAGAGGGGGAGAGGGAGAAAGAAGGACAGAATGGAAACGATCACCCTCCTCCCCGCCATTCTTCCTGCCTGTTTCTCCGTCTTACTCATTCTGTTTCGCGCAGGGAAGATACGCGTCGTCGTCGTCGTCGTCGTCGGCTCCCTTGCGGCGATTGTATTTTTAAATGACCCGAGAGCTAGCGGCCGACTCACGCTTTTGCAGGTTCTAATTAATTCCTCAACGTGGATAGACACAAAAGGTCCTCCGGACTGAAACGCCATCGCGACGACTTTCATTGCTCTTTAATTATTGCCATCCGGAAAGAAGAAGGAGCTTATCGTCGAGAAGGGATGGACGAGAGTCCTCGAGCGGCCGAGGAACATCCTGTGTATACACGTGGCCCATATACCGATTGTTTTCATTTAGACGCTCGCGATGCGCTCGAGGAGGAGCACAGACGCAACGACGACGCGGTGAAGACGCGCGGCGAAGCGCGCGAGCGAAAGCGAGGTAAGATAAAAATCGATAGGCGCGCGCGATGGCGGGATGGTGCTTATTGGCCGGCGCTTGCCGCGGCGATATCGATTCCTTCATAATTCACGATGCCGCTGCGCCGCGGCGTTAATCGACCGGGGGGCTCCTTCGCGAGGGGGTTCACCAACGAGGGAGTAATCGAAAGACGGAGACCGCCTTCGCGAGGACAGACTTGGTCGCGACGAAGAGATACCGAAAGAGGACGACGAGACAAAGAGCGAGAAAGAGAAGGAGGCGAAGACTCGGCCGTAAGTTTGACGACCTTGCAGTCAATTTGAACACCGATGAAATACCCATTTCCGGGGCGGAAAGAAGGAAGGAAAGCTCGACGGAGCGCGACCCGGTGTGGCGGGGCGTTGTTCCCCGTCGATAAATTCAACGATGAAATCGAACGAGGCGGTCCGTCGGCCGTCGGTGCTCTCTCGACTCGAGGAGCTCGCGGCGTCACGCTCGCTATCGTAACTCGAACGCGATCGTAAAAGCGCTTACGCGACGTTACGCTCCGATTGAGTGCAGCGTGCTGATGCAGAAGAAGGAAACGACGGGAAAAGCTCTCTCGCTCTCTCTCTCTCTCTCTCGCGCGCGCGCGAGTCGCGTCCTTCGCGATTAACACGTGCGACTTCTTGCGCGCTCATCGTCGATTCTCGCATTCCGCGCGCTGCGGGAGAGCGCGCGCCTCTCTCAGTCAGCACAGTCAGCTTCGTGACAGGCTGCGATTTATGTCGGATACCGCTCGTCCGGCAGCAGATCCGCGCGGAGCGGATCGCGCGCTGGAGGAAGAACTCGCCCGCTGAGAGAGCCCCGGCGAAATTGTTTCGGAGCCGCATCGGCCGCTGCAGAGGCCGCGGCGATGGAACAACGGCTCGACGCGAAAGCTGCCGCGTGTACGTTTTATCGACGAAAATAGCGGATGCCCTGGTCAAACGGTCGGGGATTACAGCGGGAACCGCGGGTGAATTGACGCGATACCGTGCGCGGCGCCATCCGAGCGTGGAATTATACACGTATGCAAAGGTCCTCGATGTTGTAAAAGCGTGCGCGCCCGTGAATATCACGGCTCGTCTTGCATATGTATGCGACCGCATTTTCCGGCCCGTGCGACGCGAGCCGGCTGCTCGGCGATGTTTCTTCAGCCGCTCGAATCCATCGAAGCTGCCCGTCCCCGGCAAGATGATCCATTACAGACGAGAAAGAGACGTACGGACGCGAGTCGAAGCGAGCGAGCGCGCGCGCGCAGATTAAGGTCGATTCACATGCTGTCTGCCTCGGCAGAGGCGGCAGACACTGGAGTCTGTCAATTTTCTCCCCGACAAGATTCTTTTCTTTAATTTGTGTGCGAATTCGACGGATGAACACTCGAAGCTCAGTACTCGTCGGAATGTTCAGATTACACTGAGGGCAAGGCGCTTGACATTTGCAACTGCAAGTCGCGTAGTGAACGAATTATAATGAGGAGAAGCATTTTTGCAACAAGTGGTACTACAATGTGACAGTTTTCTCGTTATCGAGTTTTCGTCTGGTGCCTCGCCCCATCTCCCTCATTCAGTCATACACGAACCGAAATATTTTTCTCGTGCGACTATTCCGCAACAAAGGCGCCGAAGAGTGTTTTAACGGACAAGTAACAGATAGACTAAATGAATAGCGAGAATCAGTCTTGAGTGTCTAATCGGGATATCGTCGAGCACGCGGAGACATCGCGATTCCATAATTGCGTGCTCGACTCGCATGGGATAAGGAAAGTTTCCGCATTCGTCAAACTCAGCGGGAAGTACGCCAAGTACGGAAGTACGTACATTCTTAAAGGTAGAGAAAAGGTAGAGCGGAACTCGAAACATGGAAACAGGACGGAGGCGAAGGGACTGTTGAAAAAGAGAAGGGGGGAGAAGAGGAGGAGGAGGAAGAGGAGGAGGAGGAGGAGGAGGAGGAGGAGGAGGAGGAGGAGGAGGAAGAAGAGCAGAGCGGCTCTAATCTGCGTGCGGAATACCCGAAGGAGAATTCGCCAAGGACGAGATGCCAGAGGCGGCAGCATCTCTCGGCAGCTACGGAAATTTATTAAATATTTCTAGCGTATTTCATTTCATTATCTCCCTCGCGCAGCTCGCATTCCTCCGGGGACATTCGAGCGACTATCGAGGTATTACGATGAAATTAGTACATATAAACTCCTGTCGCGCGTTCCGGCGCGCACCGGCTCAAGTAATTCGCCGCGTGTCGTCAGGCTCTTTGGACGTCCTCGTTTGCGCGCGCGCGCGCGATAGTCCACTGTCGCGATTGGGACTTACCGCGTGTGACAGCGGGTTTTCGTTTCTCCACAGCGAGTACGCTGGTCGCTGATATATGTGATGCGAAGATAAGCGTCGGATAATAGACAGATTCGATTTGACAGCGGAATCGCATTAACGCGAATCGCTATCACCGTGAGACAGAGAGAGAGAGAGAGAGGGAGAGAGAGGGAAGAAGGGGGAGAGAGAGAGAGAGAGAGAGAAAGAGAGATCGTAAATCGCGGCGGAACGGCGAAACTGTTAATTTAAGCGAGCGATATAAACTACAGATACTAATTTGTCACACACGGAATTGCAGTAAGGGGCGGGGGACGGGGAGAGGGGATTTATCGTTCGATTAAAATCGGGAATTGTTGGGGCTAGCGGGCCGCCGCCGCCGCCGCCGCCGCCGCGGCATATAAAGGTGGGTCGTCGGGTCGCTGTGCCGGCGACCCAGCATGGAACTCTCTCCTGCGCGCTACCTCGGGCACACACAAGGCCTCTGCAACCTCCGTGTAAAATTAAACCTCTCCTTGAAGCCGGAGCCGGATTTATACGATGGCTAAATATGAGCCGGCACCGCCGCCATTCTCGGGACCGTCACCCTTTTCCGTAGGGGCGGCGTTGGCGACGACGGTGTCGCCGAGCTACGCCACTTTCGTACGGCGTGCGCGCGAAGGGGATAATTTGTGAACGACGTGGAATTGCCGGGAAATAGGAGACGAGAGACTACTATGGCACACAACCCTCGTCTCCTCCTGCCCCGTTTCCGCCCCCCTCCTCCCTTCCACTCTTCGCCCTCTACCTCCCCCCCTCCGCCCCCGCCCACCGGGTTCCGATGGCCCCGCTGGCGGCGGGGGTGGTGCGCGGGAAAGCGCTCGCGTAGATGTGCCTCGGATGCGCAAGCAGCGCGCGAGGAAAAACGACGGGAGAGAAAGAGAGGAAGAAAGACGTCGGAGAGGAGACGTGAAGGGAAAGAAATAGACAGGTGGAAAGAGGATGAGCCAGAGGAAGAGGCCGATAGAGTGTAAAAGAGAGAGGGAGAGAGAGAGAGAGAGAGAGAACGCTGGCAAGGGCGTAGGGGAACACGGGGACCAGCGCGGTCGCTGGTAGTCGCGCAGTGAACGATGCGTGAGACGTGAGGGCGGCGCATATCACGTCAGTGCCATTGCCCGCCGATTTACATCCGATATGTTCCGATATATGCCGATTTGCCTGGCGCACCGGGGAGACTTCGTTTGTGCCGGCGAGGAGTGATGCCGCGCTCCGGAAACGCGGCATCCTCGCGACGAGCCCCAATCGAGGTCAGGCTCTTGCCAAGACAATTCCATCCAGCCGCCGTCCGTTGCGTAATGATGGCAACCGAAAGACATGTGACGATCGTGCGCGAGACGACGCGCTTATGAATAATTCAGCGGCGCGACACGGCCTCGCTTCGGAGGCTCGCATCGCGAGAGAACTATCGCCGCAGATCGCAGCGTGTGGGGGAGGGGCGGGGCGGTGTACTATTTGCCGCGCAATTAGCTTCGGAACATCCTGATCGTTGCTTTTCGGCCGCTCGAGGTATTTGTACGCTAATCACGGAACGGATACGCCTATATGAGCATTCGCGAAAGGCATACAATTCCGGATACCGGAACCCTGGACTCTCTGATTTATCATCCAATATTTGAGTGCGGAGCTTTTCAATCAAGGCCGGGAGTTTACACAACAGCCCGCGGCTCCGTTCGACTTGATTCAATGGCGTAGCCGAAGTCGTGTAGACGGGAGCAGAGACAAACAACCCCCTAACTATCCCTGTCCCTTCTTCCTTTTCTCTTCGCTGTTCATCCGCGGACGCACCTCCGATCCGTTCTTTCCTACCGCCGCGCCAGACTCGCGAAGCTCCCTCCCCCCTCTCTCACTCTCTCTCTCTCTCTCTCTCTCTCTCTCTCTCTCTCTCTCTCTCTCTCCCTCTGTCTCTCTCCTGCGCCGAATCGCGTCGCAACGAGGCAGAGAAAGGAATGAGAGAAGGAGAAACAGGGCGGAATCATTATCTTTTGTCATATAAAACGCGACATAAAGTCGAGAAAGTTTCCCGCGGCAGGCAAAATTGTTCAAAGCGATGGGAGCCATGTGATAAATATTTCATATTTTTCGTGGAAATCTCCCGGCGGCCGAGAGGAGGCCGGCGGACGATGTAACGATAGAAATTGACGTTCTCAACTTTGTCGGAATATAGTCTCGCGTTTACCGACGTCTGTCTCCTTAATGGAGGCGGTTCCTTCTTAATTTGCAAAATGTACTTGGATCTTCGGTGTATGTATGGGAGAGTTCTCGAGAAACGCGCGCGCGCGCGCGATGTTATGCGTTTTTAAAAGTGTACCCTGACGATAAATCGCGGGGATGATGCTCGGACGCGCTGAACCTGCAAGGTTGACACACACGCGGCGTATCTCATCGCATGTTGTAGGCGTAGGGGGAATAGGGAATATGGACGTCAAAATATATGGCGTCGCATGACAGCGCCGCAAAAAATAAGGGGGAATATGATAGTTGTGTAGCCTGCTATTTCAGGGACGACAGGGACGCGTACGACGCCGGAGGACGAGAGGAGGAGCGAGAGGAGAAGCGGTGGAGGAGCAGGAGGGTGTGGGGGGGAGGTGGTGGAGGACGACGACGACGAAGAAACAGGCGTGCAACGGGGGTGGCCGCTAACCCAGAACGGTGTCGCGTCGCGTGTCTCTCCGGAGGAACAAAGACAGAGAGAGAGAGAGAGAGACGCGGGTCGGCGGCGAAAGGGACACGGACAGGGGGTTGAAGCGAGCGACAACAAGGGGTTTTCGTTCTGCGTGTGATGTATCCGTCGCTATTCCACAGAAAACGGCGGGATGAGGTGTTGGCGCGTTATACACGCGCGTCGGCACCTCGAGAGCGTTGCAGCCGTACGCAAACTTCGCAAATGAGGAGGTCGCGAGGCGCGGCCGCGGCGGGGTTGCTCGCCATTTTGCGGATTTATTTGAGACAGTCGATATCCGACGAGTCCCTTAGATTCGAGCGAACGGACGACGGCCAGTTGTATTTCGACGGCGGCCAAGTCCGAAGGGGTATTAACGCGGCCGGAGGGACGAAGATTTAATCCGCTCGACACGCCCGAACCGGCGCGCCGTGATTAATTAGTGCGCCGGATTTGCAGAGATATGAATTCCTAAATCGAAATTCACTCGCGCAAGCCGTAGGAGCGTTTTTCGAAAAAAGGGCGGAGACTGGCGTAAGGTTTAGCGAAGGGGAAAAAGAAAGAGCGCGAGACATATTCAAGCTCCCTCCTCTCCTCCTCCCTCTGTCTCACTTTTCCTCCGTGGTTGACCCACAAACAACGTCAAATGTCAATATTATTGGTGCGCGACAAACCGCGATAAAGTCGTTCTCGATAGCTTCCGACGACGATTTGAACTTTGAACTTCTCGTGGACACATAACGAGTTTGTCCGCTACGAGTATATACGAGTTTGCTATGCGAAGCTCGGTCGCCCCCGGTTTTATCGGCTGCGCGCTTTTCCATTATAATCCTCATTCCGCGATCGAAAAATTTCATTTTACTCCCGTAAATAATGTTTCAGTAATATCGGCGCTAGCGTCGACGTCGGACTTGCATTATTATCAATCACAGTGGCAGAGCGGCGCAGGGCAGCACGGGGGAGCGGCGGGTCGCGCACTCACACTCACACACACACACACACATACATTTACACACGTCGTCCGCCGCTCTCTTCCATCGTCGACGCGTTCGTCGGCGCGTGAATAAGTAATCAGAGCCTGATGAAAAGTGTCGTCGCCGCGGGAATTTATGGGCATCGGGTGTGCGACCCGGAAGTGTCAACTTTCTAGCGTTACACTCTGGAGGTAGTCAGCGGTGGTATGATCAAACGTGAAATTTCCGGTAACGTCCACCGTGAAAAATGCGACTTGACGCGAGCGGCGACGTTTAACAGCGGATTATAAAAACTCCATTAGTCATCCACCTGCGCGTCAAGAATCGTCCGGCGTGGCCGACTCGCCGTCCGCGTGCTTCCCAAAGACGCGTCATGGGCAGGGCGGGGGAGGGGGGGAGAGGGAAGGGGATTAAAAGGGGACGGAGTTGTATCGAGAGAGCGAGAACGAAACGCACGCCGTCGACATTATCTCCGCTATCTGTCCCCGCGGAGAGGACGTCGCTGCAATCTCCTGTTGCTGCATCCAGTCCGTAACCATTTCGAGATCCGGTCTCACCGAGGAATTAAGAAGGTGCCATTAAGGTGCGAGGTAACGTCCCTGAAACGGACGTTACCTCGCGACGCTGCGCGTTACGGAGGCGCACGTAGTAGACTCATCGGCGCCGTAGGTTCCTCGCTAAAAAGTACAAAGGTTGACATAGAAATACTCTTAGCCGCGGCAGCTTCAAAGGGGACGATGACGAGAGTGACTGGAAGCGGCATCGGGGCGAAGGAGATAGAGAAAGAGAGGTAAAGAGGTAGACAGAAAGAGAGAGAGAGAGAGAGAGAGAGAGAGAGAGAGAGAGAGAGAGAGAGAAAGAGAGAGAGAAGGAGAAGAAGACGGAGAGGGGCTGAGATAAAGGGGGTTCTTTTAATAACGGTCTGGACCGGCGTTACCGGGCCTCGCGAAGCTAGTGCTTTCTTAAGGCGGCTGGTAAAGTGCCCTTGGTACAGTGCTGCCGGCAATATCTTCCGATTACGGTTAAGTAAAGACCCAACCTTAACTTTCCACCTAACCAGCGTATTCGCTTCACCCCCTCGCCCCCGAGTTCAGACCTCGCTAAATCCGATAAGACAACCGGCTGCGCGGCGCTACGCAGTTAAAATTGCAATCAGTCAGCGATCTTAAGCGGAGCCGCGGATATGGGCGCGGAAGCCGATCAGCCCTGCGAGAATGTAAATAGCGGGACGTCAAAAACGCCGAAAGTCAGTTAGCAAAGTCGGTCGATTGAAGATTAGCCCTTCTCGGCCGAGTCACTCGTTGAATAATCAAGAGAGAAAGAGAGAGAGAGAGAGAGAGAGAGGGGGGGGGGAGAAGCGAGAAAGAGAGCGCGCGCACAATTATCCGATCCAAGTGGCGCGAAATCTTAGATAAATTCACTGCTTGTTTCCGAATTAACGCGCTTAAGTGAGATTGGCGAAAATGGTCGTAGACGGGAGGAACAATGACGGCGAACGTATCGGTTGGGAAGGAGCCGCGCGCTAGTATTTCCATGAATCGAATTTCTCCCCTCGGCCATTCGAGACGCGCGCCGGGACGTGCAGCATCAGAAAGGAGTAGCGGTAATTTATTCTAATTGGATGAAGTACAGCCATTAATAAGCAATCCATGATGCTACCCAAAGCTGCTGCTGCTGCTGCTGCTGCTGCTGCTGTTGCTGCTCTCCTTCTCCGCATTGCCGGGAGAACAAGCTATTTTCTCCGTATTCTTTCCGCCACGTTGTTCCTCCCCCACCCCTTTTTCTTTTTTTCTACCCTCTTCCTTTTTTCCGCTGCGCACTTCTCTTTGCCCCATCCTCGGTTTTCGCGCTACTTGAACGGCGGTAGAACATAGAGAGAAAGAGAGAGAGAGAGAGAGAGAGAGAGAGAGAGAGAGAGAGAGAGAGAGAGAGAGAGAGAGAGAGAGATTGAGGGAGAAAGGAAGAGGACACGGGCGAGAAGGAAAGAGAAGCAAAGAGAACGAACGCGCAGGGTGGCGGATCTTAATGGCGCTTATTACTCTCGTCGGAGGCTTTCTGATATATTTCCTCTATTTTTCGTCCGTGGGGAAATCAGGCGCGTAATAGTGTATAATTAGTTATATAGTCCCTCCGTAACTTAGCTGTGTATTATGCACGATCAAAGTGACAGAGTGGCGCGTAGCCTCGCAAGTGAATATGGCCATGGCTCATTAGCCGCGCACGCAGAAAATTAGGACGATACGTCTGGAATGTCGCGGGGCGGGGACGCGGGTATCCGTCGAAGTTTCGGCTGCCGTTAAATCACGGGCCGCGATCGCGACGGGACTTGTGCGGCGGCGCTTGTTCGACGAGATTATTCGCCGGGAGCTACGTCTCGTTATGTCAGATTCGTCGAAATGCGCACGCCCGTCCGTCAAAAACTTTCGCCGGGGAATGACGGGGAACGGCGTGCGCGTCAAAGAGGCGCAATAACGCAGCGGATGATCGCAGCGCGGAGCGCGAACGGAGGAATCGTCTGTTCGGCGATTTTTCCTTTCTGGTCTAACTTTCCATCTCACGTGAGAACCCGCGCCCGGCGGGACCGTTATTTACAGTTTACGCGGAGGTCATCGGCGTGAGTGAAAAGCGCGACGGCGCGGCTCGTCATTTTCGCTCTCACGGCTCGCCGACGAGCACGAGCCGGGGTTAGGGGGGACTCGCGATCGCGAGCGGGGAAAAGGCGGGGACGACATATAGGAGGATTTCGAGAGACGGGGGTCTCTCACAAGAAGGAGCGAAAATCTGTACGAGGACAAGGGATAATCGCGACTAGACGCGGAGACCGGGCTGACGCGCGGGATTGGACACGTAATATCATCGTTTCGGTTATCTGCCGTGAGAGAGAAGATAGAGGCGGTCGTGCGGAGGCGACTCAATGGAGGAAGGGACATCTTATCGAGAGAGGCTCGCCGGGAGAAATGTGTGGACTGAAGGGGTTCCAAGTTGCTAGGCGGCGGGGCGAGCGGGTGGATTTGCGGGAGCTGGGAGAGCTCCTGGTTCCCAGGAGAGTCCCACAATTGCCTCGTCCCGCAATTATACGTTTGAGCGGAGCCACTATCTCCGTTAATGTGCCGGACTCCGAACTCAGAGCCCGAGCGAGGCCAACTAGCTGAAGGTATCGCGCGGCGAGAGAGAGAGAGAGAGAGAGAGAGGGAGGGGGGAGAGAGAGAGCACACCAGCAATACCGTCACCACTGGCGCCGCCGCGCCGCTACCGCGAAATATTGTCCGTTACACCCTGACCCGAGGACTAAATGTGTATTTAGTTATATAGCCCCTTTGATCCCGCGCTATCTCGATTACCGGCGGATACGCGGCGCAATTTTCAAGCCGTATCGAGTGCCTCTAAACATTATACGCGCGGAGGAGATACACCGCCGGAGGAGGAGGAGGAGGAGGAGGAGGACGACGACGTTGCGCTGCGTTGTGCTACGACGACGCTCAAGCGGAATCGCTTCTTTCGCCCGTAGGTAGAGAGAGAGAGAGGGGGGGGGAAGGGAGGGAGAGATATCTTAGGTCTCGAGTCAAATGCTACGTCCGCCGGATTACTTCCGGTGCGCTCGCGCACTGCTACGTCCAATAAACCCCGAATTAAACGGTGGGATAGGAAAACATGGGAATTACGAGCGCCAAACGACGTTCAATAGCCGCTCCACCTGAGATCAAAAGTATATCCAGTTATAAAGTCGCTTTGATCCCTCGCTCTCCCTTCCGTGGCTTGCATTTTAGTGCGACGATTATCGAACCCGCGTCGACGGGGCGATGTCGTGCTTCTTCTCCTCCCCTCCTCCCTCCCTCCCTCTCTCTCTCTCTCTCTCTCTCTCTCTCTCTCTCTCTCTCTCTCTCCCCCTCTTTTTTTCGCGCGCGCGAGAGAGCGAGTGGAGAAGGAATATATATCGCTGGCCGAGTTATTATTACCCGTGTATATCTTCGCTAGGAATAAAGCGGAAAGTATAAGTTCCACGTGGGGAGGAGCGAGATGGTGGGCAAGAAGGAGGGCGGGAGATAGGGAGATAGGGAGAGAGAGAGAGAGAGAGAGAGAGAGAGAGAGAGAGAGAGAGAGAGAGGGAGGGAGGGTTGATAAAAATTAACGGTCTCCCGTGAAAGAATTAACGACGGAAAGAGAGAAAAACCGTAAGGCGAGGAAAAAAGGCGGCGCGCTTTAAGCGTTAATTAGGACGGCCAACAGATTATACTAATTCCCCTCCCGTAACGAAGGTTGTTAAAATCGTGACAAAAATGAGAGCGGGAAAAATAATGCGCGTATTTCTCGTCCCCACTGAGCCTGAGCTGAACCCATCCGATACCGTCGCCGCCGCCGCCGCCGCCTCCTGCATATGGATACGCCCTCCTGCCGGATTGAGATAACATAATAACAACATTTACGGCAGGCGCTAGCCAGCTAGGCTACATCGGGATTGGAAAGGATAAAATATCATCCTAGACTACTACGTGCGCGCAAGGCGTTTCGCCCAGTTCTCGCCCGCGTAATGTCTGACGCTCGATAACAACGCTGAAAAATGGCGATACATAGAGACGGCCCTCGGCCGAGGGGAAGGGGTAGCTCATAGTTCTTCCGTCGAATTAACGACACCGAGCGACTCGGTTTCATTTAATCATGAGCGTTCAAACGCGGGAGATGCTGGTCGGTAGCGAGGGGTTTATACGGGGGAGAACGTCCGAGCACGCTGGGTGCGGAGATAATGGGAGGACGTGCCGCGGGAATGTCGACCTCGTTGTGTATTTGACGACGATTATTCCTCGTACGTCGACGTACGAAGCGAGCGAGCTAAGTGTTTTCAGAAACCCGATCGGAGTTGCGGGTTTTAGAGAGTTGCGCGCGCGCCGCGGGAGATCGAATTTGCCTTCTATCGGGACGACGGTTTTTTGACTCACTCGGTACTTCCGTCTCTCTCCTTGGGTATACGAAGATAAAGTGTCCTGGTACTGGTCCTCGTCCTGATGGCCGTGCGCTGTATATCGCGCGATAGATGGACACATTCCGAGTTGACACTTTGAACAACCCCAAAAGCTTTCACCGGGGACACACACGCGTTCGCTGGCGCGCGCGCGCACACACACACACACACGCACACATACGGGGGTTGGTCCTGGTAAATGCAAACATTTCTGTGGTTCAGGGGTGCGGGAGGACGACGATTCTGAGTAGACGACCGGCCGTAGCCTAAATGGATCCATTGTGCTATCGAGCAAAAGTTGAAGCATCGGGCAATCGATTGGTCATCGACTGTCGGTCGCACGCATCCAACGGCGGGCATTAAAGTCGCGAGCAGCCAGTGACCGAAACGCGACGCGAACGCTAAACACCGGAGGAACCAACGACGCCAGCTAATCATCGGCGATACGAAAATACCGGGGTGTCGATAAGTATTTGTTTAGGCTCTCGCGCGAATTATTCGTCCGAGGGCGAGCGCGACACCTGGCCGCGCCAATAAAAACAGCCTCGCCGCGTCTCTGCTTATTTTGACAGGCCGCGAGCACATTTAATTTGAGAACAGGAAAACAGAGAATTACCTCCACGGGGACGATTAGTTGGGTCTGTCTAAACGTAAAAACAATACACTTTCTCTCTCTCTGTCTCTCTCTCTCTCTCTCTCTCTCTCGGAGGGAACGTGCCATCGCCGTGCAGCTTCGAGATGGAGCGAAAGTGTGTCATCAAGACGCGGCAAAACGCGGTAAAAACGAGCAGAATGACGTCGACACAAATTGCGGGATTCCGCGAAGGTACTCGTACGTACTCCGAGATACGTCCTTCCTTCCATACGGAACATAAAAGGAAATAGCTACATCGCGCGCATCCGCACGCGAGCTAGGCTTCCGTACTTTTATCTATTTCGGATCTTTAATAGCCATATAAAATTGCTTTACCGTCTCCTTAGTGTATCCTGCGAACACGCCCGTGCGCTGTTCGTGCGGAGAGAGCAGGAGAGAGAGAGAGAGAGAGAGAGAGACGGGGAGAAAAGGAGGGGGGGGGGAGATATTAAACATTTTACGATACATTTCTTAGCTGTTACTTCTAGGCCGGAGCTGAAGCAGCTACGTGACGCGCGAAGCTTATTAAAATTACTCACTGTGGCGAGAGAGAAAAATACGGCACGCGGGATTTATAGGCGAAAGGATTTATCCCGCCGAAGACTCCCCGCAGAGCGGGGAAGCGGGAATTTCAGAAACTCGTCGTTAGCTTGCGATCACCCGTTGAATTTCGGCCCAGTTAACGAAATTGCGAAATAACATCTCGCTAGCGGCGGTCTTATGCAAAGCGATACGAGACTCGGAGGTCGAATTTTAATACCATCCATATCGAAAGTTTCCTCCAAATTAAGTTCCGCGAGCGGAGCTCCCCTTATCTGCCGTTTCCTCGTGTATTTACACAGAGAGTCCCTCCGCTCGTGCGCGCGCGCGCGCGAGAGACGCGATTATAAAAGGACTCGGCGCGATACGTCGCGCCGCGAGAACTCACCCCGTGTGACGCTAAGGAGACTAAAGCGCGCGGATCTCCGAGGTACTCCCCGTAGCACGATTACCGAACTTACCTGGAACAAAGAACATAAGGCTGAATTAGCGTGAGGGTAATGGCGCATTCGTTTCAATGCACATTCAGCGACAAACAGCGGCCGTAAATGCTGATAACGCCATAAGGGGGGCCCCGCTTTTACGCCGGAGATGATATCGCGCGCGAACGCCCCCCCCTCCCGTCCCCCCGTCGGCGTAGCGTCGCCGTCGCGTTCGCGCGCGCGCGCCCGCGCCTTGGCGCGTGGCTTGGCTCCGCTCGCTCTCATCTCCGGTTATGCGTGCGAAAGTCCGCGAGTTTAATGTCATTTCGTCCCTCATTTGTGATTCATGAAATCGCCCAAACTTTCGCGTCCCGCCTCCCGTGTTCCGAAAGCGAGAGCCACCGTGATCCCATTTCAGCTGTCCCACGGGCTCGCCCCGAATTCCGAAGCTGTCGGATAACCGAATAGGAAGAATCGATCTATCCGGAGAGTCGTGTGTGTGTATGCGTGCGTGCGTGCGTGCGTGCGTGCGTGCGTGCGTGTGTGTGTGTGTGTGTCTAGGCTGTGTCGTTTGTATTTCTAACGACCCAGCCGTCGAAAGAATACCTCCGGTATTTTCGTTTAATGCCGTCAAGCGTGCTAAAGAGTATCGAGATGGAGCGCAGGCGACGAGTAAAACTCGTTAAGCGTGTATACGAGAGCGTGTCGTGTATACGCAAGTTTCACACGAGCAAGCGCACACATCTAACGGTTAAGTTTGACAAATACTAGATATTAGCTCTTTCTCTCTATCCGTCGAGCGCTCTCCTCTGTACTTTGGCTGAAGTTCGCATACGCTTTAGAGCCGCAAAGATGACAGAGCACTCTGTTCTAATTAGCGAAAGACAAGTGACTTTCGAGTCACATTCTCTCTATGAGTCGACTTCAAAGTTTTACTAATGTTATCCTTAGCAATTCCCCGAGTGCGCCGCGCCGCGTCGCGCCGGTATCGCTTTGCTCGAAGCGCGAGCGTTCTCATGTAATACCGCGAATATTTTATGAATCGAAATTGCATGACGCCAAAGCACGTAGCGCGCCTTACGTAAATTAATTCCGCTGTAATTAATACTTGAAAGGATCGGTCGCGGGAGCGTTGCCAGCCTGCGCGCGGCTACGTCTCCGTGCAATCTGTATGGAAGATGACAACGCGGAGGTACGCGACCGAATATTCATAACCGAGAAAGAAATTATTCCGCGGTTAAAAAGATTAAAGCGCGAGCGGTGACCCGCTTCACTGCGAGCCTGAGTGAGAGAATCGTGTCACGCGCAAAAAACACGCGCAAGTGCGCGCCGCCGAAAGCGCGAAACGTCACGTGCAACATCGATGAAAACAGAGAATACGAGGAATATCGTGATATTTCGGGAAATATTCCGCGAGGAATATTCGTAACAGCCAAGCGGGACAGCAGTCAGTGTGACAGCACTCTTCCTTTCGCCGACATTCGTTTCGTTTCGTTTCGAGCTCTCGGTGGGGTTCGCGCAGAGACGCAGGGCTGAGTTTAACACCGGCGGGAAGTCCGGGTAATTGGAATCGCGGGCGGAAATTGATACCACAATAACAATGTTGATGACATGCACTCGATAGCCGACGTCTCCTTGAGGGAGAACGGAACAAAGAAGAGGAAGGTGGGATGGGACGAGGCAGAAACGGAGGGCGCCCAGACGAGGTACCGAGTCCCTCAAAGCAGCATCGTCGTAGGAAGGAAGTCAATTCGCCCAGAAGCGTCTTATTTAAAAGTTTGTATCGGGCAGAGGGAGAGAGAGAGAGAGAGAGAGAGAGAGAAAGAACGAGCGAGGGAGGGAGGGAGGAAGGGAGGGAAGGCGGGAGAAAGGAAGAAGACGCGCTACTGTGAGCGAGAGCGAAAGACGCAGCTAAATTGTCCGTGAAGAGCCCGAGGGCGAGAAAGAAGTGCCAAAGATTCAGTAATTTATCTGTGACCATCCGCAGCGAGAGGAAAGAGGAGGAAAAAAAAGATGAGGAATGAATCGGGCTTTAATGAAAAGTCATTCACGCCGACCTGCCTCTCGCGTCTTTTTCTCCATCAGAGAGGTGCTTCGTCCTTCGCGAAATTTGCCCACCGAAGTGTGGGGAGTTTGCGCCAAGTGCCATTCGCAATCATCGAACGGCCCGAGCGGGGCAGCACTTTTTTATCATCTCGCACAATCGTGAGGAAGAGCGAAATAGAAAAAGGAAAAAGAAGAAGAAGAAGAAGAAGAAGAAGAGGGGAAAAAAGAGAGAGAGAGAGAGAGAGAAACGCACTCCGGCGCCGGTAGTTCCCGATAAAATATTCGGCTTGTTTGTCTTATGTCACTTAAGCTAACAAGGAAATAAAAATTTGGGTATTATCGCGCTGAAAGCTTTCGCAAACACGTAGCCTGTACACAAGCGTTTCACGATCCGGCTAATTCAATTGAAATCGCGCCAAGTGTGGCGCAAACAATGGTCGCGATAGAGCCAATATTTTTCTGCGCATGCTGTAAAAAAGTCAGCAGGTTACCCCCGATCGACGGCCTGTGTTTCCGGCGACACTTAATTACACGCTACACTCCGTGCACGGAGCATTGGCGTGTTGAACTTTTGAAAATCAACGAGACACGCGCGGACGCGCGTGTACGCACAGGAAGAGGCGTGCGCGAGCGGCTGCGCGGCCGCGTAGTTGTATGTGCGTGTGCGCCTGGCTCTTATTACCGCGCGTGTCCAGACGGCACCGATGAAGAGGCGCAATCAAGATTTAATACGTCCTGACACATGCGTCGCCGCACCGCGTTTCATCTTATTTCGCAGTCGTTCATTCGCGTCGGCTGTTATCGCGCCGCTTCATCGCTGTAGTGCTTGTGCCTGACCGGATTAACAATCGGCACACCACCCGCATCGCGGAGTCACTTTTATCGAACGCCCGGGAGCAAATACGGACAAAAGTCGCCAACTCGCTCGCGCGTTCAAAGCTCGGGAGACGCGCGCGACTTTGCCTCGCGCTCGTAACTCGAGTGCTACGCGCGAGGAAAACGAGAGCGAACGCGCGATTTCGATCGCGCGAAATGAACGACTGTGCTTCGCGCGCTTGAAATGCACAGACCCTTCACGAGAAACTGTATCTGAGGAAGATGGCTGCGCCTCACACAGCCTTCGATCTTTGCCCAAGTCCAATCCTACCGAGGAAAGACAAAGTCCGGCAGACCAGTGGACGGGGAGAACATCTCGCTGTCCTCGTTTTGTATCTCGAAAGCTCTCATAAGAAGAGGCGCGGCAGTCTGCTGTGTACACAAGTCTACGCTTCGGACATCTCTTTACGTCTCTGTCCTCGATCGAACAGCCGAGAGACAGCGATATATTCGCACGCCGATTCATCGAGAGATTCCGGCGAGCGCGAGGAGCCGCAATTATCGCCGGCGGTGGAATCGCGCGCGCGCGCGCGGCGAAAGGCTTTTCCGAAGCGGAACGCGTCGTCGGGACGCGTCCGTCCACAAAGTCCTCGGTAACGACGCCGAAGATAGAAGATGCCCGCAAGCTCGTAGGCCGGGCAGTAACGAGAGGAACTGCCGGCGTTCATTTAGCCGTGTTTGTTCTTGCCCGTCCTTCCCCAGGGGCCACGCGAGCGGTTGGGGGACCGCGTCGATGTTGTGACTTAATTATACGCCATTCAGAGGCGTGTCTCTTGCACAAACTGCGCCCGGCAGCCGTCCGGTAGCCGTCGCCGTGCCCCGCCGCGACAGAGGGTGGTGAACGTGCAGCAAGGACCGCGCGCGTTTGCGCGACAAGTATGTGCATATGCGTTGAATACATACAGAACGGCAGCGCGCGCGCGCGTTTTAACCGTGTATTTTTTCAACTGGAGCCGGCGCCGATTTTTCTCCCGAGCACACAAAACGACCAGCGTAGTGCAGAACGCCACGCCGCGCCGGCGAGAACGCTCCCTCGCTTTTGCATACGCGCTGGAAGATACGAGGAGACTTCCCCTTGGCGCGCGGCGAGAGAGAGAGAGAGAGAGAGAGAGAGAGACGCGCCGGTAAACCGCGCGTTTCCACGCGTCGTTGTCCGGCTCCGAGGCGAGTTCCAGGCAGGAGCGATTTTCCGAGCGAATTTCACCGACCGACCCCGCGAGGCCCGCCTCGCGTATACCCGAAGGACGCGCATTACGCGGCGACTACATTGAGGAATTATTTATGACGTCGCTCCGCGAAATTCTCCACGAAGTCATCCCCGTGTGTGTCGCCGCAATAACGACAGGACGATGAGCGGCAATCTGAAAAGTCATTCTTAACGATAAGTATCTCGTTATGCGAGAGAGTTACGATGGAATTTGAGATGCGACGTAACGTCGGACGGACGGGGGCGAACCCTCCTCGTCGGCATACAGAATACGATAATAACATCGTAACAAGGGGATGCTATTTGGAAGAAGAAGGGCTGTCTATATGCTTCGATAATGACAAGTCGCCGATAGCGCTCGAGAAAATCACGAAGCACGTCTGGATTATGTTTCGACGGAGTCAAATAATGCGACACGAATTGCCCGAGAGAAAGGAAGAGAGAGAGAGAGAGAGAGAGACGAGAGGGAGGAGAGGGAGGGGGAGGGGGAGAGAGCGCTACTTTGATGATTATAAGATGGCTCTCGGCAGCTTCCAGTAGGAAAGGCTGCTCGCAAGAGCGATTTGTATCTGCAAGGCACAACGGTTACGTTTATTTCATATCTGATAACGGATGACGCGTAGACGTTGGCGTTTCTTGTTACGAATTAAATTTCCGTGGAGTAATCGTTGAGCGAAACACACGGGTAATGCGATTATTGTGCAATTGTAGAGATGATTTGCGATCTCTATTTGTCGGCGGAATTTGCAGAAAGTACGAAGAGGCTGCGGCGATAATTTAGACGCGAACTCGGAGACGGAAGGGGCGCAAGGGAGGGCGCGATGATTCAGACAGGCTCATTAGCTCTTACAATTTCACTTCGCGAATCTTATACGTAGCATCGGAAATCTGGCGCGAGAGCATTCGCGCGCCGTGCAGAGATAGCTGCGGCGCCGTACCTCGTCCATTAGTCACGTCGAGAGCATTTAATTGCTCGCGCGATTATGAAGTCTACAGATCGCGGAGCGCGCAGTGATTGTGATCGTTTGTATAAGTCGACGGACGAAATTGCTCGAAACGCGAGTAACGTACGTTCGCAATACGTTGCTGCCAAATAGAAGGCCCGACATACGGGAGGGGGGGGGGGGTTAAGCACGCGGAAAGAGGTTCTAAATATGTGAAATAAATAAATATATATATATATGTGTGTGTGTGTGTGTGTGTGTTGTGTGTGTATGTCTGTCGACGACGCTTCGCAGAATTCTACTCGAGTAAGTAATCGCGAAGCTCTGTCTTGGGTTTCACAAAGTCAACCTATACTGAAACGGATCAAATTGTTCGAGGCGGACAATAGAACTGAAAGTTTGGTTCTCTACTTCTTTGTCTTCCTTGAAAAAGCTTTCCTCTCCCGGCTCCTTTCTTTCTGAGAGGTTTCGTCAATTAGCTAATTCTTTCGGCGCACTGGCCTTTTTTTACGATCGACCTTCTTTCTGTTCCTTTCAACCCATCCAAGGCACAAAGGCCAAAGCTATCGGAACTCGGAAAGATACATACGCGCGCATGTCATCGCATTTGAGCGCACAAAAGACTCATGTCTGAGTGCATGTGTGCGTGCGGCAAGCAGAAAGCCGATGTGCGTTTCAACGTGTCGTCGCATTCTGTAAAAATCTGTTTGAAACGCTCACATAATTTTTCGATGCAAATTAACATCGGAAATATAAGCGTTAACGTCGCGATATAAGCGTGAAACGATTCTCCCGAATGGGATTTTTCGTTTCGTCGCCGCGATTGATCCTCTGCAATGTCCTCTTTCCGATCTTATCATTAATTAATTAATTTAACACACACACACACACACACACACACACACACACATACACGAGTGCATACTCGAGTGCTCGAGTGAATTATTTTTCCTGCGCTTTGAACGGCGGCATTTTCCGAGCGTGTTTATCGCGCCGGATTGTTCGCATTAATTCGCCAGGCGGATTGGAAATGGCGCTGCCGCGAAGAAATGTTGAATATCATCGAAAATGAGAACCCGCTGCCTGTTGCCGTTTAAATATTTTATTTCCGCACACGTCCGCAATATTGTAGCGCGCGCGTTCTTCCCGAAGCAATTTCCAAGCTTGCATATGCAATATGCGCAAGCCCGTGCCATACGGCGCTGTCGACAGTGGCGGTTCTATTCCTCTTAACAAATAAATAAATCACCTTGAGTCCAGCTGATTTATGCGGCGGAGTTTCAACCGTTTTGCTCGGTAATATTCCATCATGCCGGATGCGGCCGGGAGAGCTCGCTATGACCCGCGACAGGAAAACCGAAAACGTAATCGCACAAATTGCGGCGCTTTGCGCGGGAGCGTGCATATACGTATATATACGGCGAGCATACACGACTCTCTCCCCCCCCCCCCTCTCTCTCTCTCTCTCTCTCTCTGCGGCGAGCGAGGCCAGACGTTTTTGCCCGCATGCGTATTTCGGCGCGCGCGAATGCGTTTCCGACTTTGCCCACGTGTTGATTTTCGTTCATGGGTAAATAAAGGGATTTCGTTGGCGCGTTGCGAGAGAGCGAGCGAGCAAGCGCACCCGCACACGCCGCATTTCCAAGATATTTTCTGGAGATTCCATTCGGCGGGTTATTATTTCAACAGGAGAGAGGGGTCAGTATATAAGAATGTGGAGAGGGAGGGCGGGCTGACGTACCTCGCCGCGTCGACATGACATAACTATCCGAATGTATTCAGAAAGATACATCCAGGGGAAACGCATCGCGCGCATGAATCGTCGCGCACAGACGAATATATTCACTTCGTCTGTCGCGCACAGGGGCGAGAGGACGGGCGGGAGGATACATTTTTCCGAAAACTCGGCGGAGTCACGGCGATTGATTTTTCCGGCGTCCCCATCAGAATTCTAGCGACGTAGGGATAGCCTCGACTTTGCAGAGGTTACACAGAAGATATCGGCTTTCACGAGCAACGTGACGGATCTTTCCTTCGTCTATCGCGCAGAGGGGCGAAAGAAAATCTTGCGATCCGGGCGATACGGTGGAATATTCGACGTAACACGTCCAGAACGACGTTGGGGTGAGAGAAAGGTAGAGAGGAAGAGACACGGCGGGAGGAGGAGGAGGAGGAGGAGGAGGAGGAGGTGAAGGCGGAGGAGCAGCAGGAGGAGGAAGAGGAGGATGAGGTGGCGGCGGAAGGAGAGGATGATGGGGGAGGCCGGGGGTGACGCGGTAAAGCGGTCTGCCAATAACGCGAGAGAGAGACCTTTGTGTGGGCCGAAGGTACGAGGCGTCGAGGCATCGCATAGCTTCGCTCCGAACGCTCCCCTTACCTCGCGATCGCCTCGGCAACCCCCTGCTAAGGGATGGCTGCAGGCTCTCTCACTCGACTGCCTTCTCTCCACCATGGCGAAGGCTCGAAAGGGCATCAAAGAAAAAGCCGAACGCCCGTGCCAGAGCCCGCCGTTTGATTTGCGCGAAATCGCGAAGGGACTCCGCAAACGATAATGTCTACCAACAGCTGCGTGCTGCGCGCGCGAACCGTTTCGCGAAAATTGCCCGAGGAGAAACGATTGATTCGCGGCTCGAGGGGCCGGGGGCGGGGGAGGAGGAGTGTTGTAGCTCGTGAGCGATTCCTTAATATGAGCCGGGGCGAGCGACGCGTCTGTGTCGCATCGACAAACGCCGATAACGAGACGAGCTAAACGGGTTACAAGGGTGATGAGGGAGGGGGTTGGCAGCGGCCTTCGAGATCCCGAAGGCGCGTGCGAACGGCGCGTGACTACATTTTAATGCAGATATCAGCATTTCCATGGCCGCCGTCCTGCCGGACGGAATCGAGAGGCTACAAAGTCTCGAAAGCAATTTAAGGTCCAGGAATTTTCTTTGACCCGCGGACACCCCGTACGCTCGCCGCGCAGAGGCTCAAGCGGAGACACGCGGCCCATCTAGCCTTCCCCCTTTTTCATTTCCCGGTAGCCACGTCGTGGCTGCCAGATTAAAAACTAAAAGTTCACCGGGTGCGTTAGTGCGGCAAATAATTGAAAGAGTTTTTTAACGGGATGTCCCTCTCCCCGAGCGTCGCGTCGTGTCGCGTCGACTCGCGCCGCCGCCGCCGCCGTCGTCGTCGTCGTCGTCGTCGTCGTCGTCGTCGTCGTCGTCGCTGCCACCGTCGCTTTCGCTCCCTACCTCTCTGTCTTCGCCGATCCGCCTGCTATTCGACGAAACGACCGGAGAAGGAAAAGCCCTTAAGCCGGCGCGCAGCTTTTTAAAACAATGTAATTGTTAATTTGGAGACGAAATACAATTTCACGACGCAAAGTTGCCCGTTCAAAGGAGGGGAAGGCGAGAGAGGCCCGGAAGAAGGGGATAGAGCGACGAAGAAAGAAAGAAGAGAGAGCAGGAGACGGAGACAGACAGAGAGAGAGAGACAGAGAGAGAGAGAGAGAGAGAGAGAGAGAGAGAACAGAGACGGGCGGGACTCGAGAGAGGGACGACAACGAGCACCAACGACCTGGAAGGGCGAGGACAAGGGATCGGGAGCTCGGCGCAAAGGCGACAAAGACACCGCCATTATTTCGAGAACGATAGTCAATTTAAGTTAACAGTGCTAGAGAGCTCGGAGAGAGAGAGAGAGAGAGAGAGAGAGAGAGAGAGAGAGAGAGAGAGAGAGAGAGAGAGAGAGAGAGAGAGAGAGAGAGAGAGGACGATTCTGCCTCACGTAGCCGAGTAATCTCATTCCGTATTAATGCACGGGACGGGTGTTGGCAGCAGGCAGCGCGGCAGCCGAATCCGCGAGCGAATCCGTCCGCGCGTGCTCCTTCGGATTGCCGAAAGTGCAGATCGCGTTCTCTCCTGCGACACAATAGCGACGCGGAGGTATCGGGTAGGTAGCTTTAATTCCTCCGAGCCGAGTGTCCTCGCGAGCGGAAACGAGCGCGGGTCGCGGGATCGTGCTCCACCTTCCGCCCTATGCGCACGATTTTTCGGACGAGGACGGGAGAAGAGAAGGAGGGGAGAGAGAGAGGAAGAAACTGCACAAGGAGAACCGTCGCGACCGAATCAAGAGATACGCCGCCTCCCGCGCGAGGTATTCGGCAGAGGCAATTCCGACGACGCGTATCTACATACCGGATACTTTTATCGTAGCTCGTTCCGAGATAAACGCCGCGTCTTATTCATAATTCTCCATCTCTTTCCGTAGACCCCGGCACATCCCAGGATTTAAGGCATGCTCACGTCGCGCGCGCGCGCGCGCTCGCGCGTTCCACTTGGCGTCCGCGCCTCTCCGCACGCTGCAAATGCGATCCTGAAAGGAATCGCTTTTAAAGAGGATATTTCTATCGGGGGGGGGGGGGGGGAGGGTATAAGCGCCCGGTCGTTTACGTATTCATAGAGGTGGAACGAATGCATGTAACTTTATTAAAGGCGAGTGGCTTTCCGGCCCGCCCCTCTCCGACCTCGCGAAAAATAAAATTCGAAAAGTTCAACGAGCCTGCAAAGAGCCCGCGATGGCTGCGTGTATCCTCGGAGGCGCGGACGGGTGGAAGGTCGTATATAAGCGCGACGTAGGGAATCACTATGACGAGAGGAAGCTTCGGAGAGCGCGATGGTTCTTAAAACTGACCATATTTTGGTGATATTGTCCATATATGAAAGAGACTCGATCTAACCTCTCTCCGCCATCCGCCAGCCGGGGACATTCCATCTCGCCAAGACCTCCCTTTATACCGGCGTAAGCTAGAAATATCCTCAGTTTTATCATTTCAGACCTGGTCTTCATTTTATACGTTCCTGGCTTTCTCGTCCCCGCGTACCCCGCGCAGTTCCCTTAGCCTCTTTACGGACCACCGGAATGAGTCGTAGCCGGGAGCTTTTCCCCAAGAGGGGACCACACGCACGAGAGTGTTTGTAGCTGCTCGAGTCCTCGTCCTACCAAGTATACGACGGTCCCTGTTCGTCCTCCTCCCTCCTCTCCATCCCTCTTTCTGCCTCTTCTTTCTTTTCTCCTCGACACGACTTTTTCTGTCTCGCGCACTAGCGTCACGTCTACTTTTCTTCCTCTCTTTTCTACTTCTCTCTTCTTTTCCTTTTTTTTTTCTTTCTCTCTTTTTCTCGCACACACACACACACACACATATTCTCTCTCTCTTCTCTTTTCTCCTTTTCTCCCTCTCTCTCTCTCTCTCTCAATTCGCAAGCTTCCCCAATAAATCGAGAACATAATGTGCTTCGAAGCACTTGCCAATAGGTCGAAATGGCCGGCCGGAAGGCTCGGCTGCATATTCGAATCAATATTGTCAGATTGATACTGCCGATAAGAATGGGGATTACGACTCGTGATTGCGTACGCTACGGACACAATGCTGTTTTCGGTGATATCATAGAGACATCACACCGCACTCGCACCGGCTCGTACTCGCGCCGAATGAAAAACGCACTCGGCTGGGCTCAAAAGTCCCAAAAGTCGGTCGCGATGATCGCACGAACGTCTTGATCTCGGAAGCACGTGGCATTAGCCGGCGAGAGCTACGCAAATTGCCAATTTCGGAGACGGTATAAATCCCGGCTTGGCAGCATTATGAATTTCAACGAGGTAGTTATACAAACGGCGTATCGATCTCTCTCGTAACAAATGCCTCTCGTGCACATCTAGTAAGGACCAAGTTTCCCCGCCGCCCGGTGAACTGCGAAGCTATAACGTGTGTAGTACGTTTGCTATCCCTTCAGGATACTCTCTCGCTCTTGTCAATACTGTCCAATTTCGCGGGATACTACGTGCTTCCTCTTTCAATATCTGCCACGTCGCGCGCGCGCGCGCTACGAAGTATCTAAAACCGACAGTGAATTGGTATTACCAGACGTCCGACACTTTAACACCGGCGGCACAGCGCGCTTTGTCTTCTTCCGACGCGTTCCTGATCGATCGATCGTGATCGCCTGTACACCAGACATCCGTGGACTTTTGTCAACCTATTCGGGCCACTGTGATTGGTCCGCCATGAGATACGCAATTACCATACTCCGCTATCTATAGTCCTCGCCTCTCCTCTCGTGTTCCCTCCCTCCCTCCTCTCTCTCTCTCTCTCTCTCTCTCTCTCTCTTGCCGCTGTCTCTCCCGCTCGTTCTCTCCTGGCTATTCCGCGGGCGATGGGTCGGATAACTTCCGGTTCGTCCAGCGATAGCCTACGGTTAAACGCTGCCGCCTTCCATTACCGTTATTGCCTAACATCATTCACTAATCCATCTACCGAGCCGGGCCCCGTCGATCGATCGTCGACCGTAAAAATCGTGGCCGCCGCGAACAGGTACCCTACCACTCGCTTTTATTACTGCGAGCCAAGTCGACACTTTTACAATCTCGTCTATTTACAAGCTCTACGCGTCGTATCGCGACTGCGTTATAGCGACTTTCGCGGAATAGCAGGAAAATATTGAAAAATGCGGATATTTCCTTCTCCTTCTTCTCCGTCCCTTTTTTCCCCCCTCCTCTTGACAAACGTGAGCGCGGACAATGATATAACACGTCGTCATTAGCGAGAAGGTGAGAGAGATTTGCGACGCTCGTCGAGCTGATGTCGTTGTGATATGCAATTCGCGATTTACTTCCTCCTTGTGACACCTCTTGACGCGCGCGGAGCGATCGTGACGCGTTAATTGGATGCATCGGACGCGCGCTTCGAACACCCCCCGTGGGACCTATTAATCCTATTAATCCGCTTTTATATCGGGAACGAGAGGGAGGTGGCTTCGGATCGTCCATCATTCTCACCCCCTCGCTACGGACAGTGTCTTTGAACGCACGTAATTTCCGTGCTCGTGACGGCAATGCAAAAGCGCCCACGGTCGCCACCATTACAGGTGATGGTGCTGGGCCAAGAGAGTTCGCGTACGCGCGAGAAAACGAACAACAAGCGCAAGACGCAACGGCAGCGCGTCCGAAAAAAAAGCAGCGACAGGCGAGTGTAACGGAAGAGTTTACCGGGCGTAGTCGAACGGGGGGGGGGCTGGCTGAGGGACCGGGATGGAAGAGGTGGCTGCTCTCTCTCTCTCTCTCTCTCTTCACGCTCCGGCAGCTCAGCATCCGCAACAGTAGCGTACCGGTCGGATCTTCTTTACGAGTATTGCGGTTGCGCCACGGCTGCGACACTCCGTAGAGGAAGAGAAAGAGAGGACGAGGAAGAGAGGGAGAGACGAGGTAAAGAGCGAGTACGAGAGAAAGAGCGGAGTAGAGAAAGAGAAAGATCGCGTCGCTTCAACGTCGCAGGACTCGCTCCACTTTTTTAATCCCGGAATTGTATTTATGCGCGTATACAATGGCACTTCCCTGTCCCATTACTTCTACCGTCCAGAGTCGCGCCGCCGCTCAACGGTCCGTTCCGTTCCGTTCCGTTCCGTCCACTTCGCGAGGAGACTCGCGTGTGACCGTGCTCGAAATTTTCGGCGCGCATTGTCCGCGCGGATTGTCTCGCGTCGCTGACGAAATAAAGGGACTTCATCGATGGTATCGCGTCTCGCATTCTTTTATACCGGTCTCTCGCGCGCTGTCGCTCGCCGCGAGATATCAAAAAGTGCCTTTTCTAAATGAATAAACTGCACCTCGAGGACACAATAATAAAAGCCGTCGTGTCCGCAGAGCTGAAATTTTCAACAGCGGTTATGTAAGAAAAAGTTCTCCGTCATTCTCTCTCCTTCTCTCCGTATCCGTCTCTAAAAATAATGTCGCGTAGCTGAACCGGGAGCTCTCTCCTCTCTTTCTCTCACCCGTGATAGGAATTTCGCTATAAAAGACCCAAGAACGCGGCTCGCCGCGCTCGCGCCAAGATACGCCGGCGGCGAGTTAACCGTTGTAATAAATTAACACGCTCTCGCTCTCGCGGCTTCTCGCTTTTATTATCGCGTATCGCACGGAGACAGGGAGGGGTCTATTACCGCCAAGTTCCAAATATGTCACGCAACTCCGTGTAATGTCGCGGCGTGCATATGCAAATTCGCGGCGGTCTTGTCAATATTGTTACAGCGAAAGCCGTTACCGGTCGCTCGCGCGCTCCCCCTGCGTCGTATCGGCCGGTTTTCACGAGCGTGTCGCGCGCGGGTGTCTGCGATACGAGAGAGGAACGTCAAACACGTCGGCAGACGTCTCGCCGTCTAAAGCTAATGTCATCGCCTCGGGAAGTCGGTGATGAGAAAAAAGATGGGAGCGAAAGTGAGCGAGGCTGCGGGAGAGGGCGAGCAGGCGGGCAAGGAGCGCAAAGTGCGCGTCCGGGAGAGAGAGAGAGAGAGAGAGAGAGAGAGAAAGGGAGAGCGCGCGCATTCATTTTCCGCAGTCCAATTTCAAGGGAGCTCTAAAGCGTCCGTTTATATCCCCCGGCGGCGCTCAAGGCTGCCGGCGGGCGACGCCAGAAATGTGCAAGTCAAACAGCTTGACTCAGCGGTTTATCCGTCGGCGCGTGCTCGCGAGTGCACGCGCTCGCGCGTACGGCAGACGAGAAAGAAGAAGAAGAAGAAGAAGAAGAAGAAGGGAACGAAAAGGCATAGAAGCATACAGGGGACGGGAAAGCGGCGAAGAAGAGTTGCTCGCGCGCGCGCGCGCGTTTATGACCGCCGCACCAGTCATTCACCGATGAATGACGACTGGTGCGCGCGCGTTATATCAGCACCTACGAAAGTTGCGCACCGCTTTTCTTTCACCCCACCGACACCTGGACCGACGACACTCCCGACACGTGACCGCTCGGCCAGATGCATTATACGACGGGCGCGAAATAAATTTTCGAGGCAACTGCCATCCCGCGAAGGAGCGCAGTCTCCACGGCCACCGTCGAGTTACGCTCAGCTCAAACGCAGCCATCGATGCATCTCCTCCGTGTAGGAACATCCCTCGCGTCAGGTACCTTCCCTCCTCTCCCTCTCACTCACTCTCTCTCTCTCTCTCTCGCCCTGTCGCCGCTTCTTCCTCCGCCTCGGCTGCCGTCGTCGTTCGCAGCCGTGGTGCACGTGGAAATCTATTATTAAGGACCGCGAGAGCAGCGCAAAGAGAGAAGTTTACGAGGCGGTGTAAAGTACGCGAGAGATTCCCTACAATCATAAAGGGGCAAAAATACCTTCCCCCTCCGGCGCGCGCTTCGCGGCCCTTCCGTTTTTATACTTCTCCTTCTTGCCGTCGTCCCCCTTTCCTCTGTGGCATTGCGCGAGCGCGCGCTCGCGCCCGTTGAACCGGATAAAACTATAACTTTTGCCGGCGCGTTCGGTGCCACACCGGCGAGCCTTTGCGTCGCTTTACGACGAGGCAGGTTGCCTCCCTCGGCGCTACTCGCTGCGCCAACGGGATGGCGAGCGCGAGTCACGACGCCGGGAGAGGGGTGGCGGATGGGGTGGAAGCGGCCGGGGCGTTTTAAAAGCGCCTCCTTTAAAAACTCCCGGAGTAGAGAATCGCTCTTGGAAAATCCGCGCGCCCAGCCTAATCTGGCCCGGGGCGCAAGATCGTAAATCCTCCTACGTCAAACGCGAGTCTGGTAGGAAGAGAGGGAGAGAGAGAGAGAGAGAGAGAGAGCTCGGAGGTGGGTACGCAGGTGCGCGGATTGTCTCGATGAATCTTTCGCGATAGGGCCCCGCGCGCATAAAGCGCGCTCTGCAAGCTTGCCTACAAATAAAATCGTCTCACCGCCGCGTGATGTTTTCTTTTACAACCGTCCCTCCCCCTCGTCGCAGAGACGTCCCCACCCCCCGACGCCATGGCGGCCGTCTGTGCGCGCGGCATCGTCGGCGGCATCGTCGTCGGGGAATGGGGAAAAGAAAGCGCGGGCTTATATAATCGCGCCGGGGAAAACACTCGAAAAGCTATAATTCATGCGTGATTATCCGTCGGGTAATATTTATTATTATTATTAATCGTTGTATCGCGTATATATATATATATATATATATATCTGCCGATTACCGCGCCCTGCTTTACGGCTGATCAAGCTCATAATTATGTGTTTACTATTTACGTTGCATTCGTCAATATCAATATTTGATAAAAGTGATTGTATGCGCGCGGTACGTCGATAGGTGGGCGCGGTAAATAGGAAATAATTTCGCGATGGATATAGGTTCGCGCGCGCGCGCGTGTGTGTGTGTGTGTGTGTGTGTGTATCCATCCAATGGCAAAGAGGAGCAAACAGCCTGCTGATCGTACTTTTCTTGTGGATTTAATAACTCGCAAGTTTAATTAACTATCGAAACTCGACCGATCGATTTCCCCGGAGTTCTTCCGCCGAGGATACACTCTGCTTTTGATCCCGGTTTTCCCTCGTCATCTAACTCGGTCCAGCACCATCGATGAAGGTCCATAATCCCCGGGGGCTAAGGCTCCCCCCCATCTCCCCGTCGCCCTTGCTTACCGCCCCTCCCCGCCCCTTTTGCGCCGTCCCTTGTCCTCGTCAGCCTTCTGCGTCTGCCATCGGCGAAGAATGACGAAGGTCGACGATATTCTCGCGCTTATCTATTCACTGACGACACTTTCGCAGTTTTAAACGGGGTAAAGAGTGTCGACGAACGTCGGAACCGCTCAGCCGGAATTATTCCGTGCAATCTCGCGTGTCATCGGCACGACGTGTTGGACGAGACCGGAAGAAAAAGGAGTAAAGTGGGCTGAGGGGGAGATAATACGCGATCCGTGTGACTTCTGGAGGAAACTTTGCCGCCGAAAGTTTTCGGCACTTTACAGGTACCGCGCGTTTCACGCGCCCATCCTCGCGCCCGTGCTCGCTCGTTCACCGATGTCGTTCGAAATCGCATGCCCCGGAGCCTTCTCCACCTGGAGAAACTACTAACGAGAAAGAAGAAAGAGATGAAGCGAGAGAGAGAGAGAGAGAGAGAGGGAGAGGGAGAGGGAGGGAGGAATAGTGAAAAAGTGTCCGGGCAAGAGTAAGCGGGCATCAGCACCCGGGCGAAACAAGCCGAGGTCGAGAGTGTCGGAAGGAGAGTTGCCGAAGATCTTTTGCTGAGATACGCACGGATTGCATGCACCTCCGTCCTCCGTGAGAGAGTGACTTCTCGTCGACCGACCAGGAAAACTGATCCAGGCGAAGATGAGGCAAAGAGAGGCCAAAGACGTCCGCTTGTTGTTCCTTCAGATAGATTCGCAGATTAGATGATGCGAGACGTATCACGTTAGTTTGCCCTCCCTCTATCTGTCGCCGGTGAAAAGTGATAATTTCGACGTGAATGAGCGATTTATCGCGCGTCGTGAGGGCCAGTCACACGTAAGTAGATAAATATCCAGAAGAAAGTTGGCCGGCCCGAGGCGCAGGGAGCCGCGCGGAGTTTCCTAAGGGAGACATTTTAATTACCGACGACCCATTCACCGGCGCAGTGTATAGCCGGCGCTACACCTGCTCCTAGCACTTGCGCCTTTGCCACCGTGCTACGACCTCGCGCCATTTGTCTCTCAAGTTTATATATAAAGCCAGCCGATCGCGTCTCCACCCTCTCGTCTCCTCTCGGGGTGCCGGTTCAAAGGCTGGACGGTGCGCGCTTCAGATCGGAAACTACGAGCGACAGAGATTGACTGGACTTCAATAAAGCTCTTGCCGAAGTGCCAGGGAAGATGGTCGCGGAGAGTGATGAGGACGGTACTATGTCGGCGTCGCTAAACTGCCGAGTAGCCCGGAGCTTTACGGTACATTCGATTCAGGCACCTCGATAAAACGCGCCCACTTTGAGGCGCTATGTATATACATATATACATGTATGTACATGTACAAGCTTAGCTGATTGAACTATAGCTACCTCGGCTGGCGACGCGCGGTAAACGGGATTCTTTAAAACACTTCTTCGTAGCCCGATAAGGCGATTTCGTTTACGCGCCGCGCGAATTATATTTTCCGGATTATCCGGTGAGATTGTGCAAATTGACCCGGCGGACTCGGCGGTGTGTCAATTTCGTTGCGTACGAGAGCGAGCACATGTATTTTCATGTTTCCCTGTGTCACCAGAGTGTAATCCTGCATACATATAGATATATATATATATATATATAGATATATATTATGTGTATAATTTAGTTAAAATTTATGTAAATCTCTCGTGGAAAGATTATTATGATTATTACTGCACATTTTCGACTGAAAAATAAGCCGCGCACACGGTGTCCTTCCGTCTCCCCCTCTCCTCGCCTGCCTCTCTGAACATACACACCAGCACGATGGTTACCAGCGTTAGATGCCGTCCCCTGACCTAAACCTTGTCTAATAAACAGTGGCATTTGTACTAATTAATAGCTCCCCGATGAGCACGAAGGACATCATGACTACGCGACGGTTAGGTCGCCATGCGTCTTCCCCCCGGAGCGCCGACGTCGCGCGAGGGGTTCGAGGACGACTGTCCACGATAATCAAGACTAACAGCTTCAGCTGATCCTTCAAGCTTCTTCGTCACCACCTCCCGAACCTCCGGCACTCTATATCTCAATTTGTATCACAATAACGTCACTTTAGCGCGGCGCCAACGCTCGCCATCTGCTCCCTTTCTTTTATTATCGCCGAGTCTCCTTTCGTTCTCCCCTCTCGAAGCGGCACAGCGGGCGAATGTTTTCGCTGTCTGGACGAATTCGTGCTCGCGGCGCGTATCGAAATGTCCAGACGGGGATGCAGTGTCCGCAAAACGACGTATTTTGCCGACCACGACGCCCGTGGGAGTAATGCGAATCGTTCGGGCAATTGCGAGTATGAAGCCTCCTTCGGAGAGGTATAAAAGCGAATCGAGGAGCGCCGTGGGATGCGTAAACAGAATGTAGATTCCGAGTCATTAATCCTGCGGGAAGCGACCGGAGAAAACATCCATGCCAAATGGATCGCGGATGGCTTTCGAAATGACGTGCGCGCGAATACGTGTCAGCTAATACGTTAATTAGAATGGCGCTAATATTAGAAGATAACTTTTCACGTCGAGTCTCACAATTGGCCATGATCGGCCGTCAAATTTTCGCCTTTGTCATCGCCGAGTATCACGCTTTGTCGCAGAACGGTTTAGGCACAATGCGGCAAGATAGCTGCTCTTTGAGCTATCCCGATCGAGAGCTCACGAGTTAACGAGAATACGTTACGCATGGAAGAAACAAATCTCGGTCTGTGCAACCGAGTAGCCACTTATAGTCGAAAATTCAGTAATTCGGCGAACATTCCATCCGTATTAAGATCTCCGGTTGAGACAAATGAAGACAATTGACTGATTAGAAATCTCCCGTGGGGAGAGCTTTCCGTTCCCGTAACCGAGTTTTCCATTCTCTGGTCCTTATTCTTCCCAGGTAACGGAAAATTCAGTTACACTAACGTAATTGTTTTCTCCGTGTGATAGGAGCCAAAGCGGAGCCGGCATACGGGACTGCTGCAAACGGAGGGTGCAGGAGGAATGCAAGTATATTACCGTTATACTCTGATCTATCAGATAAATAATATATTCGACAAACTGAAGAATCGCGATAGAGATGTGCGAATCAAGAATTTTTATGTCGAATCGAATCGAATCTATGAAATTTCATTCGAATTCGAATCGAATCGAATCATTAAAAAAGCTTAACATGACTATTAAACATGCATATAATGATGGAAGGTTTTAATATGAAAGGGGATATTGATATTGTAATATCATCTTAAAGTAAATATATATATTTAAATATTTAAAGTAATTTATAATCAAGTTATTAATTATAAGTTAAGTTAATTACAAGTTAAGGGTTCAAACATACAGGCCCAGATGTCTCGTTTTGTACTTGATGCATGCAAATATAATGCACGCTAATATATTTGATTCGTAATTGAATCTTCGATTCGAAATTTTCGAATTATTCGGATTCGAATTATAGGGATTCAGATTCGAATCGAATCGAATTACATTAGATTCGATTCGATTCGATTCGAATTCGAATAGTTCGCACATCTCTAAATCGCGAGCGACCTGTTCTCTCTCTGCTCTGGAGATAAATACACGATGATGAGCGCGACTCGAAAAGCTTGATTTTAACAAAATTCGAGGAAATCAGAGCGGACGAAAGGAGAGTCGCATCGTCGAGATCACGATACTTTGGCACTTTCCAGAAAATGCCCCTCCTGCTCATCGGGGGTTATTAATTACTACAAGCGGCGCTGTTTAGTCGACAATGCTTTGTTCGCCGCCGCCGCCGCCGCCACGGTGTGTACGGATGTGCATTGTTATTTAATATTCACAAGTTTCAGTTTACGTTTCTGTTAGACATACTCGCGCTGTGTACGCATGAATACATAAAGACTCATTATGGTCGGGCCCGAGTGTTTCACACACAGCGAGTGAGACGCGCCGCCGCGGCGCGGCGCGGGATTACGAAATGGTCGCGAACACCGCCCGAACACGGTGTGAGAACCAGACTTAAGACTCTCTCTCTCTCTCTCTCTCTCTCTCTCTCTCTCTCTCGTCGCTCCGCGCAAGGTGTTATAAATGAAAAGCTTTATGCACAAAGTCTCGAAGTGCCATTAAATTAAACGGTACTTGGAAAGTTCCTACATAAAACCCTCTAACTGCCCACCCCAATTAATAGACACGCATTAGAAACCGCCGCTCGTCGGCTCGCTGAGCGCAGCGCGCGGCAAGCAGCAGCACAGATTACCCACCGAAGCGGCGAGGCGCGGCCGCGGCGCTGCTGATCTTACGACGCAAACTGCCGTACGCGAGTGTCATTCAAATCGATTCTGTTCATTAACTCTCGCAAGGGCGACGCGGTGAAAATCGCGGAACGCTTGATGATAATGAGTCTCGTTGATTAAAAGCCTCGCATTTTCGTGCCCATTCACGAATCACCATGTCGCTAATGGGATTGGAAACAGTGACTGACGCCGAGTTGGGGTGTGGAATTGGTTTGGCCGTCCGTTTGCACGTTTCTCCTCCCGCCCCCGCCCTCCCGCCACCCCCGTCCATCCCCTTTCCCCTCTCCGACCCTCTAGTAACCCAGGTCGACCCACCCTTAGCGTTCCGTCGGCATCGCCGCCCACCTCCCTCTCTCCCTCTCTCTCTCTCTCTCTCCCCCTCTGTGCGAGGCGTACGTTTTCAATTTCGTGCTTGAGCCTTAATACCTCGAACAGTCCTTTCAAAAGCCATCCTTCGCGGCTAACGAAAGTGCGCTGGTGCCGTGCGCGGCGCGCCCGGGGCTCCGCGCGAAATTTATTTCGCACAAATAATCCATCTGGTAAACCTCTTTAGCATAGCCGCGAATTTTATGTCGCTGCAAATGGAAACTTAAGCCAGATTACTTTCCGCGTTTTTGCGGGGCTCCGCGTCGAGGCTCGCGAGAGCGTTACACAGCATTAATGACAGCGGAGCGTGTGCAAAATAAAGGAGCGGAGTAGCGCGAGCGAGCAATATCCCCGCCGAAATATATTGCAACGCGCCAAATATAATTCTCCGTCGCTCCCTCTCTCTCCCTCTCTCTCTCTCTCTCTCTCTCTCTCCCACTCTCGCGGCGTAATGATTACATGCCGATAAATCGATTGCTCGCTCGTCCGGTCGTTCGGTCGGTCGGTCGTACGGTCGTACTTTGGCGTGTTTTGACGTTTTAGTTAATAAACACGAGTCGGCCGATTCGCGAGAAGAATGCACGTATATATCATTGAAATTAAAATTGAAATTTCTCGAACACCTGGCAAATCGATAACGTAGCCGTGGTGAATTTATGCGACGAGTGTCACGCGCGCGTTGCCGTTTACTGGCTTTTCATTATCATGTAACAGCATTCGCGCGCGCGCGCGCGCGATAACGTCGTGTCGAACGCGAAGCGAAATGCGCTAGCTTCGGCTAGACTCCAGCGGCTGGTCGGTCGGTTTTTTGAACGAAAATGAAGAATTAGCCGCGCGTTACTTTCGACCGATCGCAGAGATACGCGCGATCTATAATTTCCACCGTATTACGACGGCCCAGCCGTTATTAATATGCAGTCGTTGCGGATCGACGCATATTCCGCCGTCATGGCCTCATTACGTTAGTGACGATGTGCTATTTCGCCAACTCATATCGCGAAATGAACGAAGCGCTGTGATATGGAATATGGACCGAACCAGCGATATTTACATAATTGTAGTAATTTCGATCCGCGGTATTTATTGGAAATTGCGGTTATTAGAAAGTCCCGGATATAGAAATAAGGCCCATAATTTACGCGGCACCGAGAGTACCGTATATTCTCAATTGAATTTCCACGCGGCTACATTTGTACGTTTCGCCGTACGTCGGTGTGTCGGTGCGTGTGCGTGCGTATGCGTGTATGTGCCGAGTGTGCGGTGAAATTCTCGGTCGATGTTATTTAGAAAAAGCCTGCGCGCGTAATGCGCGTGTTTACGGAACGTTACGTTGAAATTTACAACGGAAAGAGCATTTTTATTTCCGCTAAAGGGCAGATTGTGAAAATACAATAGAAACCGGAGCGCTGCCCGGTGCTCGCCGAGCGAATTTAATCGAACATTATGCCGCCGATATGATAAAATAATAAATAAAGCGAGAAGTCGAAGAGGTTGTGCGCAAGAAAATCGAGGATGGAATGCCCGCGCCAAGCTGCGACGTACAATGCGGCCCGATATCGAAGTTTCAAGAAGCGTAGCAGTCGCTTCGAGTACTTCACATTCGGCAAAAGGGGGAGGGGGGGCGACTCGAGGAACAATACATGGCTCACTGTCAACAAAACGTCGTCCGGCATTCCCAAGAATCCCTTCGCTCGCTGGTACCTTCGTCGTTCGCTCCGGCGTAAAATCGATCTCGTTAAAACTTTCCGAGGCGGACGCACCAGTTTCGGAAACTTCTGCGAGATGATGCGGGATAAGGAAGACGAAGGACGTGTCAGGATATAGAGAAGGACAGTATCCCCCTGCTCCCCTCCGCCCGCCCTGCACAGCCCTCGGTAAAGAGATATAAAATTGGGACCTCGCGAATCGACTGATTCGTCGTATCCGAGCGCCCGACAATTTTCGCCTTTAAGGGAGAAAACACGGTTCCTTCTCCTTCTGCTCTCTCTCTCTCTCTCTCTCTCTCTCTCTCTCTCTTTCTCTCCACCCCCTCCTTACGCGGCTCCTCGAATGCGAACGAGAGATATTTCGTTTCCCTCTGTTGCCGCGGTAATCATTCGCGGAGTTCGCGCGCGCGACTCCATTAACGTAATTGTCACGAGATTTCGCCATGGAGCCGGATACATACATATACATATAATAGAGACACACATACACACACACACACACACACACACACACATGTATGTATATATCGTGAGATACAAGAAACTATATATAGCGGGGCGTTAGAATGCGCGCGAAACGCGAAACTTTGGGCATGCGAGCGTATTGAAACGTTGTAACTCGGAGTGTACCGCGAAGCTTGTAAGATGTAATTTCCTCGGGGATTCGCGGGGGGGGGGGAGAGCGAGAGGCGATGCGAGATAGTAGGTAGGCGAAAAGAGGATGGGGGAGGGATTGAAGAGGCGAGACTCGCGCGGTGGCAAGTCAGGGACGTGTGGGGGTGTTTTAAATCGCCGCGCTGATTCGCGCGGCTCATAATTCGGTGTCGGCTGTGAATGAAGTTTTATCAGGGGCCCGTCAGCTCGCGTGTTGATCGTGCGATTGTCACGGAGTGCTGGTCCGCTGCCATCCTGAAAAATTATATGAACGACCCGTCTCGAATGGCGCGCAAGCACGCTCGCTATAAAATCGGCCGGAACAAAGGGCTCGAGTGGTATTAATATCTGACGGGGTCGGCCACTGCGCTGTAAAATCGAAACTCCGATTACCGGGCGATCGTAACGCGAATTTCAGCTCGTTTATTGGAATCACGCGCGCGCCCCGTCGGGCTCGTGTCCCGGCGCCGGGCGAAAAATTCACCGAACTTAACTTGGCGGGAGCCCAGATAATCATCTTGACCGAATTATTCGCTGTTTTGCGCCAGCGGTCTCGCCCGGTTTGTACATATCGCGCGCGTGGGTGACGTTTTCTTTTTTTTTCTTTTACGAAAATGACCAACGCACACCACAGCCGATGAAATGTTGGAAATGACGAGAAGCCCCGTCGAGTGGCACAGTTTCAGTCGCGGAGTAATTGTGCGGTGCATGTGTGTCATGAACGGAAGCGAAGGCGGTTTAGGAACGGTAATTGGCACGAAAGCTCGTTCGCTCGCTCGCGCCTGGAAGAGAGGAGGAGGAGGAACAGAAGAGAGAGAGAGAGAGAGAGAGAGAGTGAGAGCGCAGGCTACCAGGGAACGAATTTGATTTGCAAATTTGGGTAAATCTCCCACGCTTCCTCGCGGAATCCCTAGCCGTCCTTTCCGTCTCGCTGGTGCTCTCGCGCGACGATGTACGTACGCCGGCGTCCTTTCGTCCTGCGCGGCCGTTTCGTCCCGCGGGACGCCCTGCGGATCCCGCGAGACACGCGGCCGAGAAAAGACGCGCCGCATGAATTTTAATTTCGCCCCGCCTCGTCGCCGGCCGTGATGCGCCCGGGACGACGTAACGAGCAGCTAAAGTTTTTCGAGGGAAAAATTAAAAGTTTCGCCCGGCATTCGCCATCGCGTCGCCCCTGACCGCGCCGCCGTGCGACAAGTTCCCCCTTCGGTTGACAAGCTCGGCTCGTGGCTACCCCCCGCCGCACCTTAATGTCCCGTAAAGTAATTACGCCGACAAAGTCGCCGACAGGAGGCGATTTCCAGGAGTGGATACGGAAAGTCGATTTATCTGCCGCGCGACGTCGCGCAAGCCGAGACTATCTTCATGCCGATGTTGATATTTACGCGATGTCGCCGGTCTCCGCGACGCGACGGTGCGCGAGGACATTCATGGACGAGCAAAGGGGAGGGGAGGGGGGGGTGATTGTTTGAAATTGTACGTCCAAGTGCGTCATGCTGGATTCCCTCACAAACAGTCCGCGGCATATCTGTATCGCCCTCGACGTCTTTCACACACGAAGAGCGTCGAAAGTCGAGTTCCAATTAATTTTCGTCCTTCCGAAACGCTCACAAGGACGACTCGTTCAAGATCCGTGGCAATCGGTACTTTCCAACCGCGCGATCCGACGCGCGGCTGTTCTCTGGAAGCGGTCGTCGCTTTCGCCGGGCTCGCGTCTCCGCCGCGACAAGTCGCTCACGAGAGTCCATCTCGTGGAAGAACGGGGTGGTGGAAGGAGTTGGATCTTATTTTTTCCGCGGCGGAAACGGCGGAGGATGTTTTTGTCGTCGGGGAACTACGACGTTGTCAGCACGCGTGTTTCTGCTCGGCGATGAAATTTTCAATTCGACGACTTTACGCAAAAGCACCAAGAGAAGCAGGGCAAGGCAGGCGGCGAGGGGAGCCGGCGGCAGAACCGCGCTACGAAGCGGGGGGAAAAAAGAGCGCGCGACGTAAAAGACTTTTGATGTCGGACCCGCGCAATCTGGCCGCGTCTAGGAGGAGGCGGAAGCGCGGTCGTTCGCTCGCTCGCTCGCTCGCGCGGGCGGAAGAAGGCGGGCAGATTTGCAAGCCAGATTGAAATTTTGAAATTTAAATCTTGTCGAGACTTAAGCTTAAAAAGTCCGCGGCCTCCCGGGAGGAGGTGGCGGGTAAGGGGCGGGAGGTGGCGTGGCAGAATGTAGGTATTCGAATGCGAGCAAGGTCTTGCTAATTGTCGGATAATTTCGCCGGAGCCCGAGAAATTCAGTGGAAGCGAGAGAGAGAGAGAGAGAGAGAGAGAGAGAGAGAGAGAGAGAAAGAGAGAGAGGCAGGGAGAGATCAAACAACGCAGCTTGCTGCAGCGGAACGTACGCGTCGCGCGCGATGTCGAACGCTGGGAACGTTTTGTCCCAGATTTATATGCATAACAATGTATATACATGAGTCGTAATTGTACTCTCGACCGAGCGCGCGAGACAACGGCGGACTGATACGGCGGAGAATATCGTAGTTTGATTTCGGCGCAACTGCGCTCTGTGTTTATTCGCGAGCGACTAATTCTCGAATAACCAGGTTCGTCGCGCGACTCATTCGATTGATACGTTGATGTAAGTAGGTGTACCTCCCGCGAGAGCGAGCGAGCGAGAGAGAGAGAGAGAGAGAGAGAGAGAGAGAGAGAGAGAGAGAGAGAGAGAGAGAGAGAGAAAGTGCGGCATTATCACGAGCGTCTCGCGCGCATTCGTAATGACGAATAAACAACGCGAGGAGAGCGGCCGCGGCCGTACGAGTGGCTCGGACAATTAAATAGCATGTGCACATAAATTACACGAGCGATTAGCATGACGGAAATTGTGTGCGGGATGAGAGGGAGCGAGAAATAACGATCGAGATATCGAGCCGGGCGAGAGGGCCGGCCCTGTCCAATCTACATTTCATAGAGCCAGAGTATCACCCTCCTTCGGATGTCGCGACGACGAGAGAGAACGCGCTTATTCGCGACAAATAAAGCCCGCTTCCACTCGCCCGCGATCTTTTGTCGCTCTCATTGCTAATGTTAACAAACCGTGCTATTTTCCCCACTGCGTCCGCCGCTGCACCGTCCCGGCCCCTCCCCCTGCTCCGGCCGCGCCGCCGAAAGTTTCGCAGACCCGCGCCGCTGCTTCTGGTGTATTCGTGCGGTGGTAAAGTAACTCGTTACTTCACTTTGTTCTTTGAATTGGATAGTTTTCCATTAGCAATCATAACAACGTCCTTTGGCCCGTGCCTTGAGACTGATGGAGACGGCAAAGAGGGTGGCGCGGCCACGTAGCGGGGGTGAGTTTGTTTATTCAAGCTTTCGCGTTACCCTCTGAGGCCACCGAGGCGGAGGAGGTTAGCCTTGTTTTCCGTCCACGTAGTTCGTGTTAATTTCCATTTTTATTACAAAGTGAATTGCATTTGCCTCCTCCGCCGCCGCCGCCGCCGCCGCCGCCGCCGCCTTCTTTGCTCCGTCTGATTATTGCCTCTTGTTACGCAATAAAATGGTGACTACGAACTAACGTAACTTGGTGCAACTTACGTATCGGGTGTATAGCCGCGGTGAGAGACGCGAGAGCGTGGAACTTACCTGTAACACAAAGAAAAGGCATATCGTTAGTTCGTCGAACGTTTATCGTCGCGCCGTCGCGTCGGCCGACTCGTGTCAGGCTGGACGACGACCGATAAAAAAACTCGTCGTCCACCGTTTCCTTGAGCGGTCGCCGGGATTATTCGGGTTTGCGCGACGATAGATACACCTGAGTATGCTTGAGGAACCACCTGCTGGTGGATTACGCCTGTAATCGCCGAATGTTGCCGCAAATGCAATTCATGAAGCTTCATCAGACTGGAGCTCGGCCGCGCGTGTGATCCCCGTCGTGCTCGCAGTCGTGCTTGGCTATGAAATTGTGTGATATGATACGACATGATATAATATGATACGTCGAGCTGTCGAAATGACAGATTAGCTGAATAATCAGCGGTCATAACGTATTACACGCAGCCGGGCGCGATGCGAGCGACAGGAAATCACTAATGCGTTTCGACCTGACGAACGTTAAAAGGCTCCGCCGAAGCTCCGCCGAAGCTCGCGCGACACGTATACGCCATGCTTCTCCACACCTTGTTATTATTTCACTTCTCGCGAGAGTTTTATGGCCCGAGAGAAATATATACGGGCGGTAACGACGGAATCGCTTCAGTGGCCGGCGTTACCGTTCTTCCCCGACACCTTGAGTAGTATCATGAAATGAGACAGCGATGTGTGCGAACAGCGCTCGCCTCGAGACGCACATTCGGCCCGACGGAGAACTTTACACAAGTTTTGCCGAGCAGTAAAATATACCCGACGCTCATATCCGCGCGCGCGCGCGCGAGGGAGAGTCGCCTTCGAGTGGAAGAGCATAGGCCGTAAACGGAGGAACCGTGAAATATCAATGCGCGCTGCTGGAGCTCTCTCGCCAACTGAGACGACCGCGAGGAACAATCGAGCGTGAGCAACGATATTAGCAATAAGCACGTAAACACGCTCGCGGTTTCTCCCTCACACCCGTGGGTGTTTATGAGTGCTGTCGCAGCGTCGAAGCAAGTTTGACGATAAAAAGAATATCGCATAAACGCGCCCGAGCGGCGGAAGCGAGACTCGCGATTCTAAGCGCGTAAAACGAAGCGGCCTCGCGTGTTGAGTGCAGATTGTCCCTCGTTTTACCGAGGCTGCGCGCTCTCGCAAGCTCGCTTTGTGTCCTGCGGAATACACCACGTCGGTGGCACGTATCGGCGAGCGCGTCGTCAAGCGGAACTTCTTCTCCGATTAAATCTCTGCCCGATTAGAGCGAGAGAGAGAGAGAGAGAGAGAGAGAGAGAGAGAGAGGGAGAGAGCGTACGCGTGGGTGCGTATCGGATGTATCAAGAGTCCAGGAGGGCGCGAGAGCTCTCCGGCTAGCGAAACCTGCATATAAAGGCGCAACCGCGATGGACTATCATTCAGTTCAGTTCACGTATCTCCAGGACCCGATCCGTTTTCTCCCCGTGTGGCGTGGCATCACGTCACGTGATGCATAGTGCCTGGCCCTAGCCAGGCAGAGAATCCTTGTATGAGCAATCGTCCAATTACCGTCTCTCTCTCGCGGAGCTTTTCGCCGCGGCTATCGCGAAATTACCACCGTCGTCGTCACCACGCGCTCGTGTTACGCGTTCATTGGATTTATTAATATCTCACGTGATCGGAAAAGTGATGGGAGCGAACGATAATTGCGAAGCACGCCCGGCGCAACGGCGCGGTGCCGCAGCTAACGCGGAATCGAATACGGCATCGATCAATACACACACGAAATATACATTTTGCTGGGGGATCGATGGCGGAAACGCTTTACCGGCGAAGACGTTCCAGCGATGTGCGTTTTATGTCTTCCCCTTTTTTCCTCTCTATTTCTCTCTCTCTCTCTCTCTCTCTCTCTCTCGCATTCGCGGTGGCGAAGAAACAACGAGCGAGCTTCATTTATCTTGCTCGGAATCGCGTTGCATCTCGACAAATGTAACACCGCTGGGAGAATGCACCGCTGGATAAACTTTCGGAGGTATAACGTTGCGCACAGGGACAAACGTTGCCGCCGGGGAGGGAGATGAAACGACGGACGGGGGAGTTTTATGCGCGCGCGCGCGCGCGCGCTCGAGCGGCCAAAAAAAGGCTGCCGGTTACCGCCGCCGAGGAAACCGAGGGGAAATTGAGGAAATCGAAAATTCAGCGATGGTTCGAAGACTGCCGCATCGGCGCGCGCACACGGCCAGAGACAGCCGTGTGCGCTGATGCGGCCCGTAATTTCGTGGAAAGAGAGAGAGAGAGAGAGAGAGAGAGAGAGAGAGAGAGAGAGAGAGAGAGGGAGGGAGGGACGGGAGAGAAAGAGAAAGAATATCAATCCGCGCGCAGCGAGTGCTCCTCGGACCGCGGATAAACATCGCGCGGCCGATGAAAAATGGCGCGATTTATTGCACGGGGAAAAATCGGGCGGCGTGATCGGGCGCGCGCGTGGTTTACGAGGATTTCCAAAGCCTATCCGCGAGAGGAGTCTGCGCGCGCGAACCCTCGCGAGGGTTGCATACGGACGCACGAGGACGTATACGTGTGTCGGCGTGTGTACGGCCGTGCCGGCAGGTCTTTTCAGCGTAAATCTTTCCTTCCCCCGCGCGTCAATCGAAGGACGCAGGACGGAAATTACGGGACGGCGTTGCACGCGGCGCGCCAAGTCGATAGGTATTTCCACACGTCGGCGAAAAATACGTTACAAATCCAACTTTAACCTCCTCGGGATTCCGGTCACGTAGCCTCGTCCAAAGATATATATCGTATATCGTGCGGCGCGTCGGTCCTCCTTCACGTACCCCACTTTCCAACCTCATTCCACATTCTTCGATCCGCCCCGGAGAAGCTAATGTCACACGCTCGCTGAAAACTTACACGCTGAAAGCTTCCCCGTCCCCGGACAAAACCGCATTTAATCAATTTATACCGGCGAGGCGGGGTTATATCGACGAATGTCCTCCCGCTGGAATCTCGCGCGCGCGTCTTCCTGCCAAACGGAGTCCTGCGTCGCGTCGGAGCGACGGAACGTTCCGATGAAGCAGCGACCAAGATCTCTCTCTCTCTCTCGCGGGCGCGCGTTCCCGGCGCAACTTTCTTCTCTTCTCTTCGGCCGTTTCCTTTGTTTGTCGCAAAGTACGCAGTTTCGGGAATTAGAATGTCGCGCGATGTCCCGTCTCGCAAAGAGAATCCGATAGCTCTTGTGCAGCGTGACGAACGCGGCGTATATTCTGCGCAGTAGGGTTACAGTGGCGGCGCGCGCGAGTAAAGTTTCACGGACCAGCGGTGTCGTCTTTCTGTTACTTTGTGCGCGATACCCGCGTGAAAAAAATTGTATTTGTTGGAAACGACGCGGCGCGCGCGTCTTTGATAATAAATATACCTTTCGGTCAAAACAATGCCGGGAGAGAAGTCTTTGAAATTTAATTCCTGCCCGCACGCACACACGCACGCACGCACTCCGCGCCGATGTCGGCATCTCGCAGCGAGGCGAACAGCTGCGATTATTTTCAAAAGCAACGCAAGTGCGCGCGCGAACGTTATTTGAGGATAGAGCGAATATTGTATTATTTCAAAGCGAATGTCATTATCCGCGCGCGATCCTTGCCGTTCGAGAGCGTCGTGCGTATCGAGTTCTGGTGAGATGAAATTTTGCGCATTGAAAATCGCGCTCTCATTGCGCCGTCGATGTGATGAATATTCACAAGCCTCTCTCTCTCTCTCTCTCTCCCTCTCTTTCTTTCTCTCTAATACCATTATATTTTTATACATTACTTCGAATAGCTGGGCGAAATAGGTTATTGACGGCGAATCATTGACAAAGGCATTGAAATGCGGTTTCTTGTACTACCTACAACAGACGCGAGTGGTTATTTATACAATAGTCTGTCACGGAGTTTCAGAGAGATACGTCAGGAATATATTGAACAAGCTGGAGTCCCCACTGGGGTAACGCAGATTGATTAACGAAAGATTGACCTCATCAAATTTACGACACGCGCGATGGACTTTCCAAAGCGGCGCGCTCGAGATGCGTTTGTTCGTCGAGAAAGTAAGACTCTCTCTCTCTCTCTCTCTCTCTCTCTCTCTCTCTCTCTCTCTCTCTCTCTCTCTCTCTCTCTCTCTCTCGTCTGAGCGGATGGTGACTGTATTTGAGCAACGTAATAGCAATTTGAGCGCGTGAATATGCACGAGAGGGAGAAGATTTTCGCGTGCCCATAAAATTCGTTATTGATATATTCAAAACAGATATCGAACAAACGAATCCTACGATATGTAAATGCACGCCGGACGGTGAATTTTCCATTTGCAAAAGAAGCGCGACGAATGACCTGAATATTCGCGTCTCGTTCCATCGCACGGCCTCGTTCCCCTGAGCGCTTGCTCTACGTCTCGTCAAGTCGCATCAATAATAATATTTCAACTAATTTTATCCTACGAAAGATAATCAATAAGGGAACCGATTAGGCCGCGCGCGCGAGCCAGTTGCCAACAACGCGGTGTTTACCACTGAATTTCCTTGCACGCACACGCCGTGCATTAATGTCTTTGCGTAACAGAGTGCAAATTGATGTTTCTGCGACATTGTAAATATGTCGTAAATAACTACGATTATTGTTTACCGTTGCACGGATGTAATGCGTAAAGAGCGTAAATCACAACGGCTTGCGACTGGAGAAGTATTCCGTGACACGTGAACGCGAGCGAGAAAGATTTCGACTCCATCGATACTCTAACGAACGGATGCGGATTTCTCGATAAACGTTTCGCTCGTAAAAGTAAATTTTGTGGAGCGAAGCGGGAGGGAAATTCGAGAAGGTAAACGTAAACGTCCTATTTCCCGGGGGATCTCCTTCTCCCCATTATCACGGATATCGCGTTGCCGAGCTGATACACATTTCGCGGCCACGTGTCCTCTTTATCCTCATTGGCGGCGGACAGAAAGTCGATCAATTAGACTAACGGCGCATCATCCCCGTGTCTCGCTATTTACCCTCCCCCTCCCCCCGAAATCGCGCCGTCGTTGTCGTCCCCGTCGTTGTCGTCGTCGTCATCGTCGTCGTCCTCGCAGTGCTCGCGAACCCCCCTGACGTATCCGATTTATCCATCAACGGCGGTGACGCCCGGCTCCGCCGACGACGTAACTTCATCCGTTTAGACAGTCATGCAATAATATATCCTTAAGCTCGCGATTACCGGCTTCGGAGTCTCGTTCATGGCGGCGGCAACAGGTTAGCAGCACGCGCCGCTCGCCGACTCTCGTCGAGTCGACCACGACCCACGACCCCGCGGTGCCGCGTTCCCGTGTGCGTGCGCTCTCGGCTCGGTCGTCGCGTGTTTCTCTTTCACTCGTTTTCGTTTTCTCTCTCTCTCTCTCTCTCTCTCTTTTCCTTTCTCTCTCTCTCTCTCTCTCTCTCTCTCTCTCTCTCTCATACTCTCTCGCTCACTCACATTCTCTCTCATCGTACACAATCCCGACCAGCCGCAATGCCCGTCGCGGAATTCCTCGTATGGTGTCCCTCACGCACGCACGCACGCACGCACGCACGCACACACACACACACACACACACACACGCGCGCGCGCGCGCATCCACACACACATACACGCGCGCGCATCTCGCACGAGTAGTATGATACTTTTGATCTAACCTATGATCCATAGACCGTTCTCCGAATAGAGCGTTGCGCCAAAACCCGCTGCGATGCTGCGTCGCCCGGAATGTCCCGCGTCGCGCCCCGCCGTGTCACAGGAGCACGTGTGCGATATCTAGGGATGACGACGAGACCGCTAGGCTGCTCCCCTGCGTGCCGGCGATGAGCGCTCGCGCACCTGCGCGCGTGCCGTACGCATAGGCGTACGTGAAGTACGCGTATACTGTCCGCCCTCGCTGCCCGTCCGTGTCTCTGTCCGTTCGTTCGGTTATTATTTCGTGTCTCTGTCGACGTGGACGAGAGCCGCGCGACCGCGAGCGGCGAGCGCGGCTTACCGCCTGTTTCCTTCGACTTTTCTCTCCCTTCCTCTCTTTCTCTCTCGTCTCTCCCTTGACCCCCTTTCAAACACGACCTCTCACCCTCTCTCTCTCTCCCCTCTCTCCTTCTCTCTCTCTCGCTCTCTCTCGCTCTCTTTCTGTCTTTCTATCTCCGGTCCCGCACGGGTACACTACAGTCACACCGTGACGGAGAGAGAGAGATATATATACGATTAAACGCCCTAAAGGGTGCACGCGATCGACGCCGCGCGAGATTGCGCTTCGCCGATGATTTACAGCACAAGGGGCGCGCAATAAGGCTTCTCTTGCTCGTAGAGGCTTTTAAAACGCGATGCAGCGAAACACACGCAGCGCGCGGCGTGGCGTGGCGTAGCGGCGAGTCGGATGGCTGACTGGCGGAGAGCCGACGACTCTCGGTCGGTCTCGGCTCTCGGTCGTGGCCGTGGGGATCGCTGCTGGCTGGTAACGCGCGCGGGAGGGTGCCTGGCAGAGGGCGAGAGGGTCTAGGGGGGTTGGTTGCTGGAAACTCGGTGGTAGGGTAGCGGCGGCGGCGGCGACGGCAGCAGCGGCGCGGTGGTGAACGGGGGTTTCGCACGACCGCCGAGAGCGGAAGGGCGGCAGAGAGAGGGATGAAAACGGGCGGCGTGAGAGAATGAGAGGGAGAGAGAGAGAGAGAGAAAGTGTGCGAACGAGAGAGCGAGACGATGTTGGCGGATGAGAGAGAGAGAGAGAGAGAGAGAGAAGGTGAAGAGAGGAGAAGAGATCGGGGGGTGGTTACCGCGTGGGGTCGCGAGAGAGAATTCGTCCCGCGGTAGATACGCGCGAGAGGGAGACAACGTAGCGCCGAGGTGGTTCGCGAGGGGGTTGCCCGTCCGACGCGCGTAGTGAAGTAGCAACAGGCGGCAGCCGTGCTCTCTCTCTCTCTCTCTCTCTCTCTCTCTCTCTCTCTCTCTCTCTCTCTCTCTCTCTCTCTCTCTCTTCTTCGGCAGAACCGTCGAGCACCGCGCGCCACGTTCCTCGTCGGCGGCTGGCGCCGGTGCCGTCGACGCTCTGACGTCACGGCGTCGTGACGTAGGCGTGGTCACGGATGCGCACTAACACCTCGCCTGTCACCGTTGTCATAGTGACTGCTTCGCCGATGCCCGCGTTTCGCTGCCGCCGTTGCGCACCCCCGCGCTCACTCTCTCTCTCACTTTGTCTCTCTCTCTCTCTCTCTCTCTCTCTCTCTCTCTCTCTCTCTCTCTCTCTCTCTCTCTCGCTCTCTCTCTCGCTCTCTCTCGCTCTCTCTCACTCTCTCACTCTTACTCTCTCGCTCTCTCTTTCTCTCTCTCTCTCTCTCGCTCTCTCTCTCTCTTCTCTCCTCCTCCTTCTCCCTCTCTCCCCTTCCCTCTATCTCTCTCTCCCTCTCGCTCTCCCTCTCTCTCTCCCTCTCTCTCTCCCTCTCTCCCTCTCTCTCCCTCTCTCCCTCTCTCTCTCTCTCTCTCTCTCGCTCTGTGTTCACCCCACTTCCTGTGCGCCGAGCAACCACCCATCCACCCACTCACCCCCGTTCGTAAGCCTCTCACTCTCTCTCTCTCTCTCTTTCTCTCGTTCGGTCGGTCTCGTTCCCTACGCGCGAGTGGCGCTCTTCGCCTACGTCCGATATACGCCGACGGCGTATACAAGCTGCGCGGGGGTGAGAGCGAGGGCGAGCGAGACACAGAGGGGTTCGTCGAGAGAGAGAAAGAGTAAGGAAGCGCGGAGGGTGGAAAGCCGAGTAAGAGAGAGAAGGAGAAGGGGGCAGAGAGAGAGAGAGAGCCAAAGCGCGCGCGGCGCGGAGGGTCGAAGAGGCAGAAGGAAAGGGAACGCGCGCGACCGGTATACGCGTGTAAGTGTATATACGAGCGTTGTCACGGTAACCGTGCCTCAAAACAAGCCTGCGCGTTTTTCAATTCGAATGCACTCCCTGGGAAGAGATGAGGTTATAATGAAGTCCCTGCCTCTCCCGTCTCTTCGCTCGCTCTCGTTCGCTCGCTCGCTCGCTCGCCCGCTACTTGCCTCGCCGTTGCGTAACGCAACACCGTCGACTGGTACTCGCCATTGGAAGGTAAGGAAGGAAGGAAGGAAGGGCGTACGAACCGAGGTTTCATTACGCGTGCCTTGTACATATCTGTATATGCACATGTGCATAGATAACGCGGACACTCTCTCGGCAATTATAAAAGAAATTCGGCGTGCACTCTCTCTCTCTCTCTCTCTCTCTCTCTCTCTCTCTCTCTCTCTCTCTCTCTCTCTTTGATTTCGCAGGCCGTGCTGCGATCCGCGTCTGTTTATCGCTGCGGAGAGAGAACTCGCGATTGATCGAGTCGAGGATAATTCGGCATATTCGGGAAAAAATCGGATCAACAAGATGAGCCGCGTAATCAGTAAGTACAAGTTGCCGCCGGATAGCGTATTGATTGGAGCAATTTTGTACGGTACGGCGGTTATTATGCGTTGGGAATGCGAGCGCGCATCACGGCTCACGCATTATGAACATCGACACGATCAAGTTCCGAGTAAAGCGTTTGTCCTCTGGCTTGATCCAAACTCAACCATTAGGCATGCCGTGGCGTTATATGTATCTGGGACTAATGAGATTTCCATGTACGGTGGATGAATTGCTTTGGATGCATTCGCATACACAACGGACCATTTCTGTACGTCGATAACGTACGTTCCTCTCCATCCACAACGTTTCGGAAACATACCTTATTAATGGACTTATCATCCTTCGTAGTGCGCGCGCGCGCGCACGTCTACGGCCCGGAAATTACGCGCGCTAATTATCGCAAGTGAGCAGCTTTGAGAAGGAAAGAAGCGATCGCTCTTGATATCTCCCGGAACGCTACAAAAAGACGTTATCGTTATGACGAAAATTTGTCGGGATTGAATAATGTTTAGCGAACGATTCGCGGCAAAGGTGTCGCAAAGAAACGTAAATAGTCTGATAAAATATTAGAAAAGAATTTAAAAATCAGTTAAATGTGTAAAAAAAGAAATATATTGCCGCTTCGTCAAAACTTATATGTACGTATTCACAAGTTGACGGTTCGATTGCTTTTTTTTTTTGATATCGCTTTTGACTCCCTCGAGTTTTACGTTCGCGAAATTGCACCTCGGAGAGGCACTTTCACAGGCGTATCTCGATTTTCTGATTAATCACGATATGTTTTTTGTTCACAGGGACCGCCTCCTTCGCACGGAGAAACAGGAGCGGCATGTAACGACATCGGCACAAAAAGACCGCAGAAGCAGTTTTCCTCAAGATTAGAATCCTCTCTCCCCCGGCATAAATAGGTTCTTAATTATCCTTAATTCGCACCAAATCGAGCTTGCAGGCGTGACGAGCAGCGCGACGCACGGTGTCATTAACGAAATAATGGGAATTAATTTTGATTAGTGCTTCGTTTCGGCGAATCAATCGCGCTCACGGGGAAGCGATTCAATTCCGCCATTATGGATTCCAATGAACAGGCCGCGCACATGCTATAATTTAATTCCGAAACCCAGCCTTTGTGATAGAATCCGCACGTGTATTCGAAATCAACGCTTCCGCAGAGAGGCGCGCGCGTGCGAGATTTTCCGTAACTTCGCGGCACAATCGCGTGCTCGTATTAGATTAGAAATCGTCGTACTTATAATACGCCGTCCATGACAAAAACACAATGCGCGAGTAAGAGAAAAAGCGATCGACATTTCTCTCTCGATGCTGCGTGACGTAAGACGTCGTATCTTTACGATCTTTGTCGAAGAAATTCGCCCACGCGAATCAAGTGAATTCAATAACCATTGATAAGCGAGTCTGATTCGAGAATGCCGTAGACACACGTAGAAACGATTGACAAAGATAAACGGTCTGATAAAATATTGCGGAAAAATTTTTACCTAATTAGTGTAAAAAAATATATATACTACCGGCCATGCCAGACTCAGTATATACGTACACAAGTTGGAGGTTTAATCGCGTCTCTTTTGATATTGCTTTTGATCCTCTCTCGTATTTTACGCTCGCGAAATTATATCTCGAAAGTATTAGAATACGTCCCACTCGCGTCGCTCGCTCGAGTGAGTATTCCCTGCGTTAATAGGATCCCATGGCAACAGAGATGAGTATTCCTCGGTATGCTCTCACCTCGCTCCCTTCACCACCCTTCCTTCGAGCCCCTTGCCTCTCTCACCCTCGACCTAATTATGTTTATGCCACGTGACCTCCTTCTCTCTGAGGGACGATAGGCGGAACATACCTCGCCAGGCTCGCGCGTCCACAAATTACGTTACAAAGGAACCCTAATTAGTTGCATAATTGTAACATTAGTCGAGCTAGCTCGTAGTAAAAATATCTATTAAATTAAGGATCCTAAGATGCGGTTCGCGCGCGCGCACGCGCTAGCTCGACGTACGAGAACGCGCGTCTGATTATAAACGACTTACTCTACTTTGTCGCCTCGGGCTTTCGGTCGAGCGATTCGATCGCTTCTGCCGCGTGGGCGATCGCTGCGAAACCGAACGCGGTAACCGCACGGTAAAGGCGATGGCATCTCTTCAGAATGACACGTGTCCGAGCGCGTTTATATATCTTTTATCTCAGAAATTCGGCTCAGATTACATGTCATTAACCGTGAAGCGTATTTCAGCTGGCATTGCCACGCCAATTGCTTCAATTGACAATTGACATTCGCGGCAACATGTGCGTGTGATCGCTCCGAAAATTTTAATAAATAAAAATATTAACCTGTTACATTGTTACAATCTCGTAAATGTAACGAATGCGCGTGTGTTATCGTAACGCATTTATCGCGCAGCGCGGTGAGAGAAGCAACTCGAAAAGCCTCGAGACGAAAAAATGTTCAAGCGGTCGGTGAAAATGCGCGACGTACGAGTCTTCACGCTCGGCGGGAACTGCGCACGCGAGGCTGAAGAGATCGTTTGACGTTTATCTACGCGCAACCTATTCTCTAATCTCCCTCATGCGAAGAAGAGCAATTACGACGTAACGATCGCCGGCTTCGTGCCCGGCCATGTACATCTCTGCGCGTAATACGAAAACGGAACAGACCTGTCTCGCGGAGCCTCCTCGAATGGAGCCCTCGGTACTTCTCAAAGCGGTTTCATAACGCAGAAAAAGCGGGAAAATACACGATTGCACGTACATGAAATTGAGTTTAAAAATGTTTGATGTTGATTGTAGGTAATTCAATCAGAGTGTAGCGAGTAATGAGACGGAAGCGGGGCTAAAATCCAACTCTCGCTCGGGCAAATGCTCGCCGCGACCGCCCTTCTCTCTCTCTCTCTCTCTCTCTCTCTCTCTCTCTCTCTCTCTCTCTTCCTCTCTTTCTCTCTCTCTCTCTCTCTCCCCGCCGCGCTTCAATCCAGCCATCTCGACCGTACCCTTCCGCTCTTGCCGCGCGCGTTCCCATCTCTCCCTCGATTCCCGACTTTCCACTCTCAAGTTCGTTCCGTGAATATGAATTAAGTTGATACGATTTGAAGCATCCCAGCATGCGGATGCAAGAGTAGGTAAGCAAGAACCATTATATCGAGGCAAATTGTCCGGTGGTGGTTTGTCTGAAAACGGATCAGTGTGCAGCGTACCGTGAAGAAAGGGAGCGTAGCTATATCCCGACTACCAAGCAGCCTATCTCATTGGTGATTGCGATCCGTATAAAAGTGGTTACGCGGCACCGGCTTTTTTCCTCTTCTTGTTTCTTCTTCTTCTTCTCTTTTTTTTTTTTATTCACGGAAACTTCCCCGGGATGATCGACAGTGATCCTTGTCATCTTCCCTCTTCCCTTTGGTTTCCTTTTTTTTTTCCGTTGCGTGCGCGATATTCGTGTACGCACGAGTGGCGCGGAGATCGAACGGCCGACGCTCGCCCACGGCTTCGCCGGTATTAATATCGCGCGGAAAGCCGCGAGCAGGAGCATTTTTAAATCTAAGTTTTCGCAGTGCGCGAGCGTGTGCGTACCCTCGCACACACACACACACACACACACACACACACACGCGCGCGCGCGCGCGCGTCCGACGCCTAATTAAAAACATTTCACGCGCTTCAACGCCATTTTCCATAGGTGCGAAATTATTTTCGCGTTGTTGCGAGTGCGCACTTTGCCGAACCGGGGGCAACAAAAACAACAGTAAAAAAGAGTGGAAGAAAGCAAGAAAAAAAAAAACACCATCGCTGACGGCGGGCGACGTTATTCGGCGACGTTGTTTCTCACAGTTTTCGTCGTGTCACCGGGCATTGTTTTTCGTAACTGAAACTCCGCCGTGACGGTAACGCCGCTGTAGACAGCCCCGTATCCTCGACAGGTGAGAGAAAGCGGTAGAAAGAGAGAGAGAGCGAGCGAGAGAGAGAGAGAGAGAGAGAGAGAGAGAGAGAGGATAGGGAGAGGGAGAGCGAGAGGCAGAGTGAACCGCGCGGTCGGGGAGGAGGACGATGGAAGCGCGGCCGGGAACACCCGAGCAATCCTCGCGCAGTTTCGCGGTAACGCCGTAACATTGTTTCATATGGGCGCATTGTTTACGACTCCATACGCGAAGCAATAAAGGGGTAGCCCCGATACGCAGATATATCCGCCTCGCCATTTAGAACCTACCGACTCGTTCGTGCGCGGCGGTTACAACTGCGCGGCGCGTCCACCACTACAATCGCTGCCACGATGTACTTTCCTACGTGCTTCACCCTCCTCCTACCTCCTCCTACCGTCCCTCACCCACTCTCTTTCTCTCACTCTCGTTCTCTCGCTCTCTCGCCCACGCGAACGGCAGACCGATCACGGCCGCGCAGGACGCGGAGAGGCAAGATCGGCGCGCGGATATTCATCGTTGAAACGCTTCGATTTTCATAGCGCCAAGTTTTACAGACTCGAAGACAACGTTAAACGCGCGTTTCATGGACGGCAGTTCGCGCGCGCGCGCGCGCAACACGGCGAAACGATCTATCTTCGCTTCGTTCGAGCTCTCTCACGCGCCGCTGGATTTATGCGTTCGCGGATGATACTCGCGCACTCCCGGCGGCACCGCTGCAACGTTGTCGTCGTCGTCGTCGTCGTCGTCGTCGTCGTCGTCGTCGTCATCGAACGAGGTCGCGAGAAAACGGGAGAACGGCTCCTCCTCCGTGTCCTCCTCCGGCCAAATCTCAAATCCCATTAGCGCGACCATCATCGTAATGACATTTTTGATGAGGGTGGACGCGCTGTCGTCGTGATTTTTCGCGAGCGTGAATTCGGCGCGGGTCCACGAATCCCCCCGTGTGGCTCTTGGCACGTTGAACGGACCGATATCGAGTGTCAGCCTCGCCGCGGAAGGAACTGTAGCGTCATCGTCGAAAATTAATGAACCCTTCCGTCGTCCGTGGGACGTCGAACGGGCGTTTCGAAAACGGTGCATTCCGCTCCTGATGACTGACGGACGTGCAATCACGGGGATGACAGCTGACTCGTGCGATCGCGCTCGCACACCCTGCTGGAATACTCTCGCATTTTTCCCCTCCTTTCCCTCCTTCCCTCCCCAGCCCCCTCCCCACACAGGAATTTCAATTTCTCCGGATCACGACGAGCCGGTTTCCGAAATCCAACTCGCAGGTCGAAGGCTCTCGTTCCGCCTCGTGAGCGAGCGAGTTAGCGCGAGAATGAGTGAGAGAGAGAGAGAGAGAAAAAGAAAGGGATATCGGTATCTCCGAGATTTTCCAGCTTCCCCGCTCGCGCAACGACCTACGATGCCGAGCTGCTCTCTCTCCACGGCCGTTTACGACCCGTTCGACCTTCTTTACGAGCGTTTGGCTTCTTACCCCTTTCAGGCTCGTCTTCTTAACAACTGCCGGTTGCCTGCCCGTTCCTTCCGTTTCTTATCCCTCTCCGATCTCGCTTGCCTCTCTCTGTCTCCCTTTCTCCCTCTTTCTCTATTCCTACCCTCCTCTGGCGTCGCCCCGGGTTCGTCACCGGATAGAGCACGATTCGGAATACGTATCTGCATCGGGAAGTCGTCGCGCGCGCGCGCGCAGCGGAGTTATATGACCGTCTCGAATTTCAATTTTTAGGTGGACAGAATGCCTCCGTTATTGGTCGTCAAGACGTTCGTCAAGACGGCCGCTCGTACTCGCGAGGTCGTAGCGGAGGCTTTCGTGCAGCTGTTCGCGCTGTAAACCCGCCGCGCGATCGGCTCGCGATCGCTCGCTCGTAGCCATAAACGTAATCGATCGTCGTGGGAGCCGCGCCAGATCGCGGCGTAAAAATTGCGGGATTTTACAAGTTTAAGGGACAGTTACGAGCAAACGGAATCGGATAAGACATTCGACGGCGGCGCTCGTATCGCCGTCGTGCCGGCGCGGCGACGGCGCGTGGCGAGACCGCCGGATGATTAAAATTTATTCCCACCGGGGCAAGTTTGACAGGAGAGGTGGGAACCGCCGGGATATATACAGAGCGAATTGCCGTTTTATCGCTACATCGTGCTTGAACTTGAGAATACCTATCGTTTCGTAATTTATCGGAGGAGCTGGCGACAGGGGAGGGGGACAGAGAAGAGGAGGACACATTAGCCCCGGAGAATCGGAGATTCTCGCGGTTCCCCCCCCCCTCCCCCGGCGACTTTTCATTCGTCGACAAGGGTGATCATCGCGGACACTCGCCCATTCTTATCGGCGCATCTCGCGCGCGTTCCGCGCAAATGACCGCGCGCGTTCCGCGCAAATGACCGCGCCGCGACTGCACAACGAGACTTCTTCCTGCCTGAAATCGCCATTGCGGCTTCGAATCCTCCCTCCCGGTCGCCACGAAATCGGGCGGAAGTGGAGAAGCAGGCCGGAACGGTGGAGAGACGCGGAGAGAGGAGGGGAACGAGAGAGAGAGAGAGAGAGAGAGAGAGAGAGAGAGAGGCCTGGTCGTTATTCCGGTACGGCTGAACTTAATTCTGTAACTCGATCGGCCACACCGGATGAAACGTACCGGCGGTTCTTCCCGGTAAACCCCATTACCTCCTCGAACGACCGCGGATGCTCGTCAGGGCTGAGTTACGAGAGACAAGATCGAGGTAGAAAGGAGCAGAGTGGAGAGGAGAGCAACGAGAGCGTATACAAGCGAGGCGGCGAGCCGGGGGAGGGGCGGGGGAGGGGGTGGGGAAGGAGGTGGAGAAGCGGGCGGAAAAGAAATACAGGAACGATAGACGTGGAAAAGGGTGCGAGGACCGAAGAGAGAAAAGGAAAGTGGTTACCTTGAAACAGACCTGCCGAGGAAGGAATGGCACGGACCCGCGGAAAATGAAATCCCCTTCGGTCCCTAGCCGGCGTAAAGGGAGCTTCGCCTCGTCTATGGCACGACATCGGCATCGGATTAGCGTAAAATCGAAGGGCGCTGACTTGGTCGCTCGTAAATTGGCTACAAAGTTTGGAGAGGAGGCAGAGGCGACGGCGGCAGCGCGGCAGTGTTGCTGGTGCCGGTGCCGGTGCCGGTGCCGGTGCCGAGGGGGGCAGGCGACGGAGGCACAAAGGGAATCGATTTTGTGTGAATCGCGATCCGCGCGCGCGCCCACCAGCCGCTCTTTCTCCTTCGTTCTCGCTTCCTCCGCCGAGCTCCCCACGCTACCGCGCGCTCGCCATTTTGTCTTCCCGAATCTGTGACCATCAGCATGCAAAGTGGATAAAGTTTCTAGACTACACTTTCCGTCGCCCTTTCTTTACTCGCTTCCGATTCCTATACCCGGGCTCTCTCGCCCCCCGCGCCACCGCGCTCGCCGTCGGTCCCGCATCGCGCGCGCGCGCGCGACCGTATTCCAGATTGTTTCTCCGCACCTACGAATATCTGTACCACGTGCAGTATCTGCCCCTCGCCCCTCGTTCCTTCTTCCAAGCCCCCGGCCCTTCATCGTGTTCCCGACCGAGACCCCCTTCCTCCCTCAGCCATGGCCGATCCCTTGAAATCTGGCGGAGGTTTTACAGCATACCGATGCACCGCTCCAGCTATTCCGAATATATAGATCTCCCCCGCGCGATTCTAGGACGACGCGAGATCCCCTTCCGCCCCCCCGCCCCGCCGCCGCTGCCGCCGCCGCGTACGTAGAACGAACGAGCGAGCGAGCGAGCGATCTGGAGGAATATAGAAATAAGTATCCCGAATCCAATTTGGGAGCATACTTTTGAAAGTTGAAACGGAACGAACGTCCGACGTGTACGAGCTCGTTCCGTTCCACTTCCGATCAGATCGCGCTTTAATCGCCATCAGCTTGCCGAGTGAGAGAGAGAGAGAGAGAGAGAGAGAGAGACGCACGGTCGCGCTCCTGCGCGCGATCTGCATGTGCTTTGCTCCCATAAATATTTGCCAGGGTGAATTTTTTTCGAACTCCCGCTCATTCGCGAGCACGTGTATATCGCACGCGTATTACAAAATTTCCCGTCTAATCGAGGACGACTGAGCAGACACGACGCGACTCGTTATTGCCCGGCGCTTTACAGCTGAAAACACATTTTCGATCGAAACGAAGCGCCGCGCGAGCTGCGTCTTTTTGCCTCCTCTTTTCGGACGGGGGGGGGGACGCTTTGAATGTCATGTGGCCGTCGGGTCCGCGCGGGGCTTTCTAACTGGACGGTTAAATGGCCGACTTGCTCGGAGCCACCGCCTCGATGATGCTTGAAATTTACTGTACGGCGAAAATGCCGAGGGCGTGACGACACCGATGACGCCTTTGAAAGGCCCTTTTACGTCATATTGGAAATGGCGCAAAGTTTCCGGACTCGCGCGTTATCGAAATGCTTTTCCGGCTCACTTATTCTTAACTACCGAAAGTGTGCTTGAGAAAATGCCGCGCCGGCCGATCGGCAGCGACGGCGAGGAGACATCGTGCGCGACAGTTTTACGCTATTTCACGTCGTACGTATCCACGGGGGGTTTTCATGGACTCGCGCCGCTCGAGGGATGCTCGCGAGCGCGCTAATCCACGGCACACAGATTGTGCGCGCCACGCACGCGTGTGTGTGTGTGTGTGTGTGTGCTCGATATGCGAGTTGCCTCGTCAACGCGAGTCAGACTCTCTGCGAGATCGCGTCGCGTGCGCGCGCGATAAAGGAACACTAGCGTGTCGCCGCCAATTTTCGCAGCTGATAATACCGTAAATGGCATCGATATATTCAAGCACGCCGCTTTTCCGCTCGTAAGCGCATCCGAGCAACGCTGCACGCGCAAAGCTTATGAGATGCACGGGCACGCCGACATTATTTATCCGCCGCGGTGGAAACCCGCGGAGGGACGCCGCTCGCCCCTCGAAACAAAGCCCGCGACACGCTGCCATTGTTTTTTCTTTGCCTCTGGGCCGCCGCATTAATCCAGCCCGTCTTATCACGCGGCATTATTTACCCGCGACAAGTAAGAATGCGCGCGCTCGTGACCGACACCGCGAATATTTTAGGGGTTCGACTGGCGTTCATCATCCGGCGCGCGCGGATATCCTTCCTTCCTCCGCGTGCGTTCGGATCGATCTACTTACGGGAGGGGGCAGGAGGAGACGAGGGACGGACGATTAGCAACTAAACGGTTCGGAATCTAGCCTAAAACGGCACGACAGACTTATTCGCCGAGCAATCTCTCATCGCGTATCGGAGAGAACGGCGAGACGGCGAGAGCGGGAGGAGTCGATTGGTGAGAGAAAGCGAGAGAAGGAGAGAAAGAGAGAGAGAGAGAGGAAGAAAAAGCGAGGGAGAAGATTGAAGTCGCCGAGGTGCGGACGAAGGTCGTATCCCACTATATCACGGTATCCAGATCCCGCTCGTACCTCGAGACACGTTATTCAATTACGGTCTAAGAGGCGTAGCGCCGATGGAAGGTAACTCCGTTCGCCCCCTTCTGTTCCGACGTCCACGACCAGCTCCAACAACTCTCCCCGCCCCCCCGCCGACCCTGATCCGAATGGAATCGCGGAGAGACAAAGCCGGTCCGCGGGAGCCGGTCCTTTTGTTTCCTTCTTTTCCTTCCGAGATTCTAGCGCGGAACACGACGCTAGGTGCGCCGTATGGAGTGGCCGAGGGCTTAGAGCGTGAGTGTGGAGGATGAGAAGGAAGAGGAGGAGGAGGAGGAGGAGGAGGAGGAGAAGGCGGGCAAGCGAAGGTGGAGGGAAAGGACAGAGGACGAAGGAGAAGCTCGCAGGTAGAGGGTAGTGGTAGGGGTTGGGCCGTCGGGGTAAGGGTTCGATATATTGAATTATAGGCTGCGTAGCGCTGATTGAGAGCGACTTCGCAGCGTGGATTACGCGATAACTACAGTTAAGAGGATCACGCGCCTTGACGCACCATGGTGAACTCTTGCCAGCCGTGGAATTTCCAGCGGAGGGCCAAAGAATTTAGACCGGCCCCGTCGAGAGCGGCTCGGAAGGCCCGGCGATTGGCTGTACGAGGGAAGACGGGGGGGGGAGTCCATGTAATGTACCAGGCCTCTTCTGCCCTCCCCTCCCGCCCCTTCTCCTATTCTCGCCTATTGTCACCGCCGCCACCCCCTTATCGCCCTCCGTTAGCCGTTCACCGTACCGGTTAACGGTTAGTTAAGCGTGGGCCTCGAATTTCGGTATTAACAGAGATTACGAGTTAATATCGGACACACATCGGCGTAGAAAATTCGGCAAATATTTGCACGAGGGATTTCATCGGAATTATCAATTTTAATAAAACTCTCGGGATAAGGAGAAAATTAAATACGCCGCCCCCGACGCGACTCTACGTGCGTAAATACGTGTAAATATTTTACACACACGTTCACACACGCGCGCACGCGCGCACACACACACACACACACAGGGACATTTGTATCGCTCGAGGCGCGTGTGAATTTAGCACAATGCACTCCTCCGTATCCTGCGCCCGGCAGAGTAAACGTTACGCGCATAACAGACATATTTCGAACGCGGCCTCAATTAAACATAGTATCCGGCGCAAAGCCGAGAATTTTTAACTTCAACGTACACTCGTAATCGCCGAAATTTTATCCGTGTTCCATCATTTCGTTAATTGGCTTATAGGACCGTGGTACAAAGTGAATATTTCCAATAAAGTACGGCCGATTCTCGCATCGCTCGTTTATAAAATGTACCTCCGAAAGAAGCGGGGCGGAATGTAATTTAAACCTGCCCACCCGGCCGGCGCTCGCTTACGAGCGAGCGAGCGAGCGAGCGAGAGAGAGAGAGAGAGAGAGAGAGAGAGAGAGAGAGAGAGAGAGCGATCGCGCGCGCGCACGTGCCGTTGGCTTGGTAATCACTTTTTTTCCGACTATTCTTTTCAGCGATGTACTAGATATAATTAACGTCGATCGGTTATTCATTCTCGCTTTACAAATGTGCCGATGATTAAAGCAATATCGATAGGGTACGGTCGAAATACCGACGTTAGCGCAAAATATTGCCAATTATCTTTACGCTCTGCGTATAACGATTAAAAGTCAATAAAATCTTGTTTGTCGGAACGGTTTGAAAGGCATTTTCAACGAAAATTTAATCGTTCTTAATAGCCAATTCCGCAGTTGTACGCCCGCTGCGCTTCTTTTTTCCGTCTCTCTCTCTCTCTCTCTCTCTCTCTCTCTCTCTGTCTCTCTCCCTTCCTCCCTCTCTTTCGCGTTTTTCTCTTCCTCCTTCTTTTTCACCGCCGGGCCGCGTGCGTACCACACGGCGTGTGCGTTTGCTAGTCCGCGAAGGAACGTAAGGGGATTAGTACAGCGCGTTCGTTGATCGAGAGGTAAATAGGATCTTTGTCATCCCCTGCGAGATGCTTTACGAGGCGAGCCGTTGCGGACGACTTTCCGGAATGAAAAGTGGCAAGTTTTAAAATCACCTTCCAATCGGATAAACGCGGAATTACTCTGATTCGCGCCGTGATTCCCGCGCCCCGACACAGCCCTGCTCTTTCCCAACCCCCGCGGCCGGGCTGACGCTCCGAGTGGCTAAGATGGCAAAGTTCCCGATCCGGAAGTGATCCTAACAAGAAGCTCCTCCTCTGTTATTCCTCCGCGCACTTTTTTTCTCCATCGGGAAATGGCTTTTAATCGCCGGCAAATCGGCCGCTCGCGTTATGCACGCCCGGCACTTCGTACGGTGAAATATCGTTACGATTTTCGTGAGCCCCGAGCGAAGTAAAATTCGTTAACGTTTCGTTCGGATATAGCGTTAATTATAAATGTGCGATATTTATTAAAGTTCGCTGAAACGAATATGCGGGAATTAAAATATGATGAAACGTAAATTCCCGGCAGCGATCGATGGAAAATATAATTTACAGACGCACACACGCACGCACGCACGCACGCACGCACGCACGCACGCACGCACGCACGCACGCACGCACACACACACACACACACACACACACACACACAGACACACACACACACACACACGCACACACACACACACAACCGCTCGCGCGCACTCCTCGTATCAGTCGGTTGAACAATCGAGAGGGCAGCGTTTCATGGCACGTGCTATCGCACCTTGATACCGTTAGGGGAGCGCCTTTGCTAGTGTAAACTCCAGTCAGCGGCCAGAAACCGCAGGAACCACCACACATAACTTAAGCAGTTGAGCATGGTACACGGAGGAGTGATAGCCGGGAATCTCGGCGCGGAGCAACTTGGTCGCGCCTCAGTAAGCACGTCCATAATCGTTTACCTTTACAGCCGCCGTATATCTGCCCGAGATAATTATCTCTCAAAGATATAACTTTGGAGTTTTATACTCGGACAAAGAGCGGCCCTTTGCTCGCTCGCGATTACGCTCGCCCTTCGACGACGAGCGAGCGAGCGTATCGCGGCGCGTATCTTTCTTCCTAAAGCGCGTTTCTTCGTTAGCCGCCCTTACCTGCTTCGAAACGTCTCTCCCGGCGACGACGCGTGCCGGTCGGGCCCCTCCCCCCTTGTTCTCACGAGCGCACCACATCCGTACGTCTGTTCCGTCGTATAAAAAGCAAACGTCGCGAATAAACCTCCGATATAAATATATCAGAGCCCGTGCTCGCGCTCGCCGGAGATTGAGGCGGACGCGGGAAATTGAGCGTGATGTCGCATGGGCGTAGGCGCGAAATTATTACGTCATTGCATAAATGCATGGGCTACGAGGGGATGGAAGTGGGGCGTGGATCGAGCACTTTGTCGGGTCTCCTAAAATATGGAGGTACCGCTGCGTTTTCTTGGTCCTTCGCGGATAAGGAGAGAAGGACTCCTTACATATTGCGTCGGCACTGCATAAATGCATGTTATTCATGCAGCGCATTCGTCGGGCTTCACCCTCCGCTTTCAGTCTCTCCCTCCCTCTCTCGCTCTCCTCCTCTCTTTTCCTACCTGTCTTTATTCCGCTATCGCTCTCTTTCTCTCTCTCTCTCTCTCTCTCTCTCTTCCCCCCCCTCTCTCTCTCTCTCTTTCTCTTTCTCGCGTTTCCTCTATCCACCACTGCCTCCACTTTAGTCGCGCGCCTGCGAGTTACGTAAGCATCGATGTACAATTCATTAGTTATATAACGTCCAATATATATATATACATATATATATGTGTGTATACACATATATATATATATATACATATATATACACACATATATATCTACGTATACATTCGCCGCCGGTAAGAAAACTTGAATACCGCCCTTTCACTTGCAGGCAGGCGGACAAACCACGACCTGCACTTAAGCGATTGAACGCACCCATTGTGGCTTTTTCGAGCGAAACGGGGAGCCGCTGTACCGCGAAACGTATCTCGCAAGTCCATTTTGCGGAAGGAGCACTGGTGCGTAATCGTCGTTAAATTCCAGCGAAAATTCGCCGGACATGTTAATAAGAAAGAGACATCATAAATCTCGCGTCGCGGCCGGACGAGCCGACGATTATCTGTTCGCGCTTTTCATCGGAAGCGGTGTAACACACAACTTTTCTCATAGCGGACGATGAGATGTGCGATCTCTCTCTCTCTCTCTCTCTCTCTCTCTCTCTCTCTCTCCCATTCCCTTTTCGTCCTTTGAGCGACTCTCTGCTGATTCCCGCTCACCGAAACGTCGCGCCTCTGTGTGTAAAATGTGGATGATAACGCGCGCCCGTGCGAGCTCGCGAGCGTGTATTGCGTGCGTCACGAAAGTACGTTATATTTTGCTTTCAATCTCTCGCAACGCGACGCTTTAAAGCTGCATATTACAAGCGCCCTCCCTACTATTATACATTTTGATTAATCCCCCGTGACGTTTATACAAATCAAATGGAATTCGAAACATCACTATTACGCTAAATATATTTCCTTCGTAATGGATGTTTCATTTATGGCGTACTTGCGTGATGTATTATACAAATTAAATACATAGCCGCGGTATTTTGTTACATTACCCAGCGGGATAAATTACACTACTTGCGTATGATTAATAGGCGCATATTTTACGGGAGGTATCTCTCCCCGGAAACCCCTCCCCCCCCCCGTGCCGAAGAAAAAGGCGGCACCGCGGGTAGGCGGGTAAATATATCGGCATCGATAACGCCGTGTGATTAGCGTGAATATCAATGAGCAGTCGAGCGGAAATCAACGAGACTTGATCGCCCCCGCCGGTGTGTGCGGTTTGATGAATCTCGCGCATCCCTCAATATCAACGTCACGACTTCGATGCCCTTCCCTGGACCGCTTGGCGCAACCTTAGATCCTGATCGCGCGCGCTCATCAAAGCCGAAACATCTTCGTGAGCGATAGCGCGCTGAAATATGATTCGCGTAAATCAGCCGTGGCCGAGATGAGCCGCTCCGGACACACTCGAGAAATTATCGAGACGGATCTATCGCGCGCCTCGGTCGCCTCCGTGGCGTGCGCTTCGACGAGAAAGTTTTCGTCGTAAACACCGTCGATAATTTTTCCAGGCATCTTGATCGATGACCGTGAGAAGTCGCGTCGAGTTTCGCGCGGCGTCAGTTAATCATTCGCGCACGGCGAACGACTCGTGCGAATCCGGATCCGTTGAACGACCGTCACGCGAGTCGCAAATGGCGAATCATCGCGAATAAATAAGCAATTAGTCATACAGGTGTAATGAAACAAACGAATGCGCCTCGAAACCGCCGTTGTCGCTCGTCATGGCGGCGGCGGCTGGTTGCGCACGGTCGGCGCAACCATATCGACGTCAATTTCTCCCCGAGGCTGTATCGCGTCGATTGCATCAAGGATACTCACTCATGCGAATTCCGCAGTTAATTACGATCGTGTGCGCTAAATAACATGAGGAACACGTACTCGAGGAGCACCCCGAGCATAACAATGCGACGACGGGGCGACGAAATTTTACCGGCTGCCGCGGCATAACGCATCGCGTCTCGCCTCCCTCTCCCTATCTCTCCTTGCCGATCTGCCACCCCTTCTTTCCAGCTCGCCCGCTTTCGTACACGGGCGCGCGCGCGCACGGATGGATGGCATTTCACGAGTGAGATGAAATTAGATATTGGCACGGCTGTATAGGCGCGTCACTGCGAATTCGGAATTGGCAAACGAGATATCGAGACTCGACAGATGGGAGTTTAGGATAGCCGCGTGATCTTTAGAGCAGGCACGAAGAGAGGGATGAAAGCACGGGGCGGGGAGGGAGAAGGGGACCACAGTCGCACGCGACAAGAGAGAGAGGGAGAGGCGGTGGAGAGTGCTCTGCTCTGGAAAATGACCTGTCAGTCGCGACACGTTCTTTCTCCCTCCCTCCCCCCCCGTCCCGTTCTCCTTCTTCTTTTTCTTGCTATCTCTTACTGCCACTACATCGCCAAACTAGCATCCCCATCCCTTGGCTTTTATTCAAATCTCCGATAAATCGGCTATCGATCGCCTCAATCGCGTGTTCATTCTTAGCTGTTGTCGTGGCGCGAGAAACAACTTTTTAAATAATGACGCGTCGAAAGTGGATTTGCTGCGCATATAAAAGCACCAAGGGTAGCGCGCGTTTTCAAAACGCGACGACGCTACTCAAATTACCGAGCACAAAGAGAAAGAGGAAGGGAGAGAGAGAGAGAGAGAGAGAGAGGAAAGACGAGTGGTCGAGAATCTGACTTACAAAAATCTGGCCGCGCGAGTCGCCCTCCTTAACGCGCGCATTCCGCGTGTGTGAATATACAGCGCGACGTGGTTTAAAGGGAAGCCCCGCTATGTACGTGTCGCAGCGGGTACTGACACGTTGTTTACGTTATACGAGCCCGCACAGATATTGCGTCAAGTTGAACGCGCCGCCAAAGTTTTCTCGCAGTATCCACCCCCGTCGGGGAGGCCGGGACGGCGGAATAGGCGAGGGTAGAAAGAGAGGCGGGGGGCAGAGAGGGGGCGAGAAAGGGGGGGAGAGGGAGGGATAGACGCAAAAGTGTCAGTGAGGTCGATTCGCAATACCGCGGCGCACTCGCCGGGAAAGAAGAAGGCGGAAGGAAGGAAGGAAGGAAGGAAGGAAGGAAAACAGGCAGACAGGCAGGCAGGTGCAGACGGCGGTAAGCAAGTACAAGCCAAAGGAATATGAGCCGTACGAGTCGTGCTCGTTACAAACTTTGGGTGGCAACGTGCATGCGTGTTATTACATACCGAGACTTAACCGTAAGCTCCCAAGTCAAACATCGTCTGGTAACGCGCGAGCGATAACACTACCAAGTTTTAAATTACTTTCCAGACACGTGACGTACGTGACCGTACTCCCCCTCTCCCTTGCTCGCTCTCTCTCTCTCTCTCTCTCTCTCTCTCTCTCTGCCGTGTCCTCTCTTACTCTCTATATATTTCCCCCTGCGTACTTATTTATAATGCGGTCCTGAGGGCGCGCAACCTTCCTCTAAGACCGCGGAAATCACGGAGGGTCTCGGGCGCGCGCGCGCGCGCGCGTATTAACGCAATTTTTCATTGCGGGCGCGCGAACGAGAAGCACAAGAATCGCGATCACACGAGAACCCTCTCCCACGCCTCCTCTCGAGGAGGCGAATTTCAAATTCTCGATGGCGAGCTGGAGCGTGCACGCGCGCACGCGCGGGCATGTTTGCGATCCACGGTAAGGTTTGCTTATTTTGTTTACACTCGCTTGCGCTTTCAAATTGGGTCGGCATGCATTGCATTATTGCCGGTTCGAGTGAACGGAAAACATAATAATCTAACGCCCGGCGAGGGCGTCATCCATGCTGTTATTCGATTTCGCGGTGACGCGTGATTCTCCATAAATGTCATCCGCCGTCAAAGTATGCCTTCGCAGAAGGGGCTCGGAGGGGGAGGGGGAGAGGAGAGGGGGTGACTTCTAATGAAATTCAAAAACTTTAATGTATTTCACTTAGAGCCATCAATATTAGCCTACACCAGGAAGAGGGATGAATATACGACGGACGAAGTGGGTAGAGGGGTGTAGGTAGGTACTTCGTAGGACCGACGTCGCGCATCTCTCGACCCCCTTGAGTTCGATATTGGAATATGATGTAGCTGTCAACTTCACCTCGAATAATAATCTTTTTGCCGACGAGATATTTAAATTGCCCACCATCAGGGCCATTGCTTCCTGCCCGTCGCCGATGCCGTGCGACCGATGTGCTACCGCGGGATTGGGGACAGATCGAGATAAAGACGGAGAGAAACGGAAGCTCGCCGTCTACAAGAGGCCTCGGTGAATATTGAATGAAGGAATGAATGAACGAACGAACGAACGAACGAACGAACGAATGAATGAATGAATGGGACGGGTCATCGCTGTGAGATATTTAGAAAGAAAGTCGTACTCACTATACTCGACTCATTACTGAATACTAAATATTCTCCTCGGCGCGGCGCGTCGCGTCGCCAGTGTGTGTAATTTATAAAATTACCGCAGCCGAGCCGAATGACCGAGATTATTTACTGGCAAAACACTCCTATGCGGAGACGGAAAATTGCTATCTTGCTACATTAGCATGGGTATATATGGACAAGAAAGAAGGCACAGAAGGAAATCGCACAATTGAATAATATATATCTGCAATTTTGCTCCGCAGGCAGAAACAGAGCGAGAGAGAGAGAGAGGGAGAGAGAGAGAGAGAGAGAGAGAGCCCGGCCCCTATGTAATTTTATGTCATTAAAGAATCGGAGGGAATGCCGACGTGGAATAGTAACGCAAATGACGGCTTAATGACGCCGCACGAGGCACTCTTGCGCGGTTATACATTCTTCATGACACAGTCAGTCTCGAAAGGGGTTACTATCGCTGTACACATATCGTTATATGACAAGGGAAAAAGAGCAACACATCGCGCGGGGGGAAACACAATGCCGCTGTGAAATATTTAAACGTGACGCGAAGCAAAGCGTTCGTAAAATGAAGTTTTCTAAACGCGAGTCATCATCCCGCGCGTCGTCATTTAGCCGGGTCGCGCGTCGGCGTAGCGCGAGCGATGATTCGCTTATCAAAGCGATAATCGCGACTCTCTCTCTCTCTCTCTCTCTCTCTCTCTCTCTCTCTCTCTCTCGATAAAATTACGCGCGTTATTGTTTTATTTACTCGCCATTGTCGAAAGTTGTCCATTAAATATTCATCCGCTCGCACAAACAGTCCAACACTCGCGGCAATCGCCAAACCGTACGACGGGGGGGAAGTAATCGTTCCTAACCGTCGTGAGATCTGCAATGACAATTTAGATTGTCTACGAAAAGACCCTGCCCGGCACTTGAGGGTCCGCGTGGCTTTTCATTTCCCTCCGATGTAATGCCCGGTGATAAAGAGACGTTAATAGGAGTAAGTCTACGTTCAGTTCTCGTCCATTGTCTAATAAAACGGCAATCACGCACTGTAATGTTCCTTTCACTTGCATTCGCAAATACTACCGCCGGAGAATTTTCCCCCTCTTGACACCACGGCTTTGCCGGGGCTCAACACAAAAGCCATTCATTCCTCATTCCAGATTCTTTCTCCACGTATATAAACATTGCTTACGAAGGGAACGAGAAGGAGAAAAGGAAGGAAAGAGAGAGAGAGAGAGAGAGAGAGAGAGAGAGAGAGAGAGAGAGAGAGAGAGAGAGAGAGAGAGAGAGAGAGAGAGAGAGGGAGAGAGAGAGGAGAAATTTGTAAAATTAAAACTCCGGGAATTGAAATGTTCACATATTTATGTCTAATATCGCAACAATACGCGCAGAGTAATTGTAAAGCATAACTCTCGGGCATCGAAGGAAACAAACGTGGGGAATGTTCATTTCTCCTCTTTTCTCCCGACGATACGCTTCATTTCTGCAATTACAATACAGCGTTCTCTCGTTGTAAATAACATTCTCTCGTTTACCAACGAGAAATTTTCGGAGCGATGCTCCGCGCGTGCGGCGGATGTGAATCTCGCTCGTCGGCGCGAAATCTTTCGCACTCTGCGAAAGAAGCTTCCAAGGCGTTTCTGGAAAGTGAGAGATACCAGCCACACACCGCGTCCTTATCGAGGGGTCTCGTGGCACTGACTGGTATGTCAGAACAGATCGATACATTCTTGTGTGTCTCACACGCGGTGTCGAAATCGCGCGACTCGCGCTTGTCGGCTGCTAGATCCACATCGTTTGCGACATGCGGCTTCGCGCTCACGCGTGTGTGTGTGTGTGTGTGTGTGTGTGTGTGTGTGTGTGTGTGTGTGTGTGTGTGTGTGTGTATACCTCGATAAATCCTTAACGGTAATACAAACGGACTTTCGATTTCACGCCAACTGTCAGTCGGGGGGAGCTGATATGGTTTTCAAACGGAATCTATTAGACACTCATGCGTGAGGAGAGCCGCGCGCGCGCGCGTATTTACATGCGCTCGACTCGGTGCTTTATGGTCGAACGATTACAAAGCCGCTCGACGAGAAGTTCGAGCGACCCGCGGTATTCAGCGGCGAGACCTCGCGTCGCGATCGCTCCTCGCGTTCCCGCGGTGAATTTCGCGTCTCGTTGATCGCCGCATCGGAATGAATCGCGCGACGACGATCTCGACGGTTCTTTTCTGTTTTTCTTTTTCTTTCCTTTCCGGCCTCACGCTTATCCGCGAGATTTATTATTATCACGAGGCTTAGGAATCGCGCGCGTTAATTGCGTCGGGCGCTATAAGTATTTCTCGCGCGCGTTAAGCCATCGAGTTTGCAATGCTTTAATTATGCTCTGTATGCTGTAATCCATGCTTAATATCGGATGACATCGGGGCGGAGAAGTTTAATAATCATGAAATCTCGTTCAACACCGTGGCTGTGTTTCCCTGCTTACCCGGGTATTAAGGTGTAACGTCTTCTGGAAGTAATATTACAGCCTGAAAACTTGACGACAGCCTGAAAATTACTTCACGGAGATGTGACTCGCAGGGTTACAGCAAATAAAATTGCGTCCCGAGCGAGACGTGATCATCCGCCGCCGCCGCCGCTGCGCACGTTGACGACGACGAGGAGAAAGAAGAAGAGGAGGAGGAGGAGGAGGAGGAGGAGGAGGAGGAGGAGGAGTGGGGGGAGGAGGGGGAGGAGGAGGAGGAGGAGGAGGAGGGCGACGACGAAGAGCGCGAATCAATGCGCGCTACTTAAAGCTCGCGTTTTAAGTAGAGTGCGCGTGGGGGCGCGGAGAGCCGAAGGAGACGTACGAAGAGGATTCCCCTCGACGCGGACGGCGCGAGGACTCTCGAAGGATCTGCGACAACCGTATATTCGGGGACAACATTATCGCGCGTCCCGTACTTCATATTGGCGCGCTCGCGCTTCTTGCCCGGAGATATAGTTATAAGAACTTGGTATCTGATGTGTATCGCCGCTAGTGAAGAGCTTGCCGCAAGCTCCCATAACTCGAGAGTTTCCACCTCTTCCCTCCCTCCCCTTCTCGCGTCTCTCCGTTTTAGCCGGCCCGCTTGATCCCACTGCGTGCTCCTCCCCCCCCCTTGCGCGCTTTATGGCTACGTTCAGGCGGAATCTATAGGTCGGCGGGAACATAGCCGGGCTAATCCTAATTGTTGAGAAACTTTTCAAATACCTCTCGATGTGTGCTTTGGCTTTAAGTACCGCGGGGGCTTTCGAACTGGGGCGAGTTACCCAACCCTGAGCAAGTGCATCGAGAACAAGTCTCACGTTATTAAATCGTGTAACTTCCAGCGGGGTTCGTCCTACCCCACCGACGGCGATGTTGTCTTCTTCTCGGTGGTGATATTCTCGCGGCGATCTCCCACCGGCTTTCGGATTTTTCCCGGCCGATCTTCGCGGCCGTCGCGCTCGCGGACGACGAGGACCAGCAGGAGAAGGACGACACCGGCGCAATCGATACGTTAATTTCCCTATCGCGTTAATTGACTTAAATCCGCGAGCGCTCTCGTCGGGACGCAGAGCTATCCGCGACCTGGCCAAGTTGGAAGAGGAATAAAGACCGGATTTCACCGCAGGCAGCAGGTCGTATAATGAAAGCTTATAATTTATTGACCGTAAAGTTTTAACTCATTTTACCTCATCTACCTAGCATTTTATTAACAGCTGCACTTTACGCGCGCGGCTTTAATCACCTCCCCCTCCTTCCCCCCCTCCCCACGACGGCATTCCCGAACTATTATATGATCGTCACGTGGATAAAGTCCCCCCCGACCACCCCCTTCCCCCCAGCTCCCCCAACCCTCTTTCTCGTAAACTCTCGTCAAGATTTCCGAACCTTTTGGCGACGCGAGTCGACGCGAGCGTCGGGGGGTGACATTAACAATGGAGATTCAATCTGAGAAACTGTTACCTCTCTCGTCTGCCGTATCCGCAATCAGACGTACACGCGTACAATTTACCTCCGACTGTCACGCACGCGCTCTTTCCTCTCGCTCGGAAACGCGCTCACCCTTCGTACGGTAGCAGAGGCACCTTTGTAGGGGCTCCGATACCCTTCATTTTTCACTACAAGAGCCTACGCGTTACCGCTGATAACCCTCTGGGGTGCAGCGAACAAGGTAAACAGAAGAACACGCGAGGGCTGGCGAGGACAATGACGAAGTGCTGAATAAGTGGGAGCGGTTTAAACTCTTCGGTTTCGCTCGCTCGCGCTCGCTCGCGCGCGCGCGCGCGCGCACGTACCTTTGATCTCGGCCGTGCGCTTTTGAGCGCCGTCACGCCCTTTCGCGGCGCGCTTCATTTCAGCTTGCTTTTCGCAATCCGCCCCCACGATCGGGCCCCATATAACACGCACAATTTGGCGCAGCATGTGCTCTCATGAATTTTCATAAAAATTAATTCGCGCGCGCGCGCGCGCGCGCCCGCATCGGAGGACGGGAAATGCTCTCGGCGGAAAAGCGAGCGTGCAGCCGGTGAGATGCCCGATCGCGTCCGGCGGGAAAACCGTCGATCGCGCCGATCCCGCTTTGTTCCCCGCCATCTTGCTCGCAGCCGACCTTCGAACGATGCAAGTCGGAGCAAGACTGCGCGCAGCTTCTCTTCTCGCGAGCCTCAGCGAGCCGCAGGAAGGTCAAAGGGGACTCGCGACGCGGACCTCGGAGTGCGTACGTAAACGACGATGACCGCTCCGTCCGTCCGTCCGTCCGTCGAAGACGGCATCAACTCCGACTGCGCGGACTCTGAAAAATGCGCGGGGGAGACACGCGACCGTGGAATAGCAAGAGGAATACCACGCAGGCTTAAGTCCGAACGGTCACGGACCGCTAGGTGCAATAATGCTTTCAGCCAGAACGGGGGGGGGGGGTCGGCGGTATGTGTAAGCTCGACTGAACGGTGTAAGCCCGGCTGTAAACCTCGAGTGGACCGGAGCGAGAGGAAAAAAGATATCGAAGGGATGCGAGAATAAAAGCGACGTACGAGCACGGCGACGCGAGTGGAAGACGGAGATGGGACATCGCGGAGACAACGTCGGGGGGCTCGGCGAGGCCGGCCGCTGGCTGACGAGAGGGTTGGGGCCCGCGGTGGGGAGAATGAGGGCAGAGAGAAGAAATCGGCGTAAGCGCAGTAAAATCTATCGAATCAGTTTAACGAGTGTACGAGGGTTATAAATCAGTTGGCGTTGTTGTTTTTCCGTTGGGCTGCCGGGCGAGGTAGGTGACGGAGGTGGTGGTGGTGGTGGTGGTGGTGGTGGTGGTGGTGGTGGTGGTGGTGGCGGCGGCGATAGTGGTGGTAGTGGTCGTGGAGGAGAAAGAGGACGACGAAGAGGAGATGAGGGTGGCGCACGAGAGGAGCGAGAGGCGATCCGGTGAGTCGCGAGGCCGAAGAGAAAAAGAGGGAGGGCGAGAGAGAGAGAGAGAGAGAGAGGGAGAAGGGCAGAGAGAAAGGGGACCGCGAGAAGAGTGACGCAACACAATAAAAGCCGTCGCTAGTGGCGGACGGCAGGACGGATGCATTTTACGACCCGTAGTGCACCGACCGTGCAAGCCACTCCCGTCGTCCCTCCCGGTCACCCTGCTGGACGGAACCGTCCTCTTGCCCCCCTCCGTGGACTCACGCCTGACTACGTGCAGTTGGACGCGCGCCGGCCGGCCGGCGCGTCCGGCGAATTGATTTCAGTTATTTCCCGATCATGTAACTTGTCGAGGCTTTTACATGGACAATTGATTATTATTGCTATTCCGATATCCGGCACGATTCGATGCGCCCGTGCGCGCGCACGCGCAGAGGTCTCCGTCCGTAGGCTAACCCCTGCGGAGAGAGGCCATCCGATGTTTCTCTTCGCCGTGGACGGAACTTCCGGTATCGCGGCGCCCCCCCCCCCCGCACGGCACGATGCTTCGCCTCGGGACTCGTTGAGGCGCGTGCACTTGGACAGCTGTTGCTGCTGTTGCTGTTGCTGCCATTGCCGCGCCGCGTCATCCCTCGTGTAACGCAACTCTCTGTGCCCCGTGTAACACGGCCGGATGTAAATTCCTGCAAATTGGCTCGGACAGTCGAAGAAATTTCGACACGGCCGCTTCCTTTGTCCGGCCGGGCTCGCTGAAATCGCTTTTCGTCCCCATTTCCGCCGCACCTCCGGATTACCGGCGAAATCCCCTTTGCGCGTTGGATTTCTCGGCCATTGAAGTTTGAAACGCCCGAAACACGCGAAATGCTCAGCGGCCGGTGACGAGGAGCAGCGCCGGCGCTTTGATGTTAAATGTAATGCCGCGAGCGTACGAAAGATGGAAATCGGCGGACAGAAATCGGACAGGAATCGCGATCTCGATTACGCCTTGTTGAAGCGGCCGATCGTTACGGATGGGGCAATTCAATCAAACGGCGCGCGGCCGATCGCCGGATTAAGCTGTGCCGCGCGCTACGCTACGCGCTTATATTTCATCGCGGACTCTGTCTTTCCCCGCCGAGGGAAAAGAACAAGGGAACACGAGGCGGAACGAGGCACGTACGAGGGGAACGGCGGGCGGCTGGCAGCGAGAAAGAAGAGGAGAGAGAGAGAGAGAGAGAGAGAGAGAATGTTTCCGTCAAGCGGCATAAATTTATGGATGAACAATTCTATCTCGTTTCGGGGAAACCACGTGCTCCCACGTTGCCGCGCGAGCGAGCGAGTCCTACACGTACACACCCCCGTATTCACCCACATTCCACACACCGACGCGGCTCCGCGCCTCCCTGTGCACCCTCTCGCGCGCATCTGTGCCGCGAACGACGTGCAAGAGTCACGTGAAGCGCGTGTAGAAGCAGCGACAGGCAGCGTGAATTATCGGCACACCATAGATATCGCGCGCTCGCTGCGTCGCGTCGCGTCGCGTCGCGTCGTGCCGCATGTGCGCTCGCTCTCTTTCCACCCCATTTCTTCGTCAACCTGCTCGGTCCCAAACCGCTGCCCGAAAAAAAGTGAGAAAAAAAAAGAGACGAAAAAAAAAAAAGAAAAACGGAGAACGTCCGTTGGGTTAGCCGGGCGCTTTTGAGGCTTATGAATATACTGTAGACGCGCGAGCACTGATTCGTAGATATGAATACTGACAAGCGTCAGAGAGCACGTGAAGGAATATAGAAACTAAAGTATTGACGACATGAGACGACCGTCACATCTCGGGGATATCGATTCTTCGGTGATTTAACGGAATCACGTCAGTCACATTGAGACAATTGGACGGTCAATTATCGTTAACGCGCTCCCACACGATTAGAGGATGGATTTAATTTATCTTAATTAGCAAAATGAGAGATGGATTAAATCTGTTTTCGTTGGTAAAGCGCGACATGTGTTAAAATACTCCAAGCGCTCGTTACTTTTACATCAGCGCGCGTCGAGGTATTCCTAAATACTCTCGTCTGATGAATTCGCGATAATAGATATTGCGTCATCCCTCCCCCCCCCTCCCCCCATCGCCGTGTAATTTCCGACTCGCTCGCTGTATGCGAGCGCTTCGACAGATCATTAGTAATAATGCAAGCCGAACGTGAAACGCAACGCTTTTAAAAGTACACAACGTGTAATCAGGTTAATTTCATTGTAAACGTACGGACACATTTATGTGCGTTTGTCGCAAGATTATCCGTAAATCAAATATTTAAAACGAATAATGACGCCGTAAATGCATGTCGCTCGAATACAAATTACCGACATGCCGAAAATCCGACTCGCTGTCCTCTCGACGCGTCGCCGGCAGACCCGGCGATCCGCGGCTACGTATGTTCTATGGGCGGGGGAGAGGGGGGGGGAGGAGGAGGGGAGTGCAGGTAACTAAGCGAGGAGGGAAGTAGCCGAGCGGCTAGTTCGTAGCGCGATCGCGAATGTTAAGTTATCCCGACGATCCCGACGAGCGGAAGAAAGATTTACGATATTTCGCACTTGCCGTTGAATACGAAACACCGCAATACCTTTCGACGGCGGGACGTGAGGATGCTCGAAAGTACGGTAACTCGTTCCGAGGGAGAGGGCGAGGAATCCACCAAGCGCGGAGGTCGCAGGGTCGTGTATTTTCTTACCCCGACACGTTCCAAACGTGCCCATAGGTCAGAAGACGGCTCGCATTACTCGCGGATGATTTATGCTATTCGAATGCGCTCGTCGTCGTCGTCGTCGTCGTCGTCGTCGTCGTCGTCGTCGTCGTCGTCGTCGGGTGTGATATCGCCGTGCGATTTCGCCGGCGAGTGTTGGAAAGAAAATCGCAAGACATTCTTATACGACGTTCTCATACGTTCTCTCTCTTTCCTTCCTCCTCTTTCCCTCGCGCCTTCTCGTCCCTTCTCGAAAGGTTACCGTGCTCCTCTCTCAGGCGGGGGGGGGGAGGGGGGAGATGGTTCCTTGTCTCTATTTTCTCCGGTAGAATCGTGATTTCATCGGGCTAAAGCGGGGACGCAAAACGGTTGCGGTGCTCTCAACGCAGGAAGGTTCTGACGTTTTGATTATTCGATTTACAACCCTTGCTGGAAATTCAGCGCGCGGCCATGACATTAAAGTAGTAACGGCGGGCATACGGGGCACCACGCAGGAAAGAAAGAGGGAGGGGGCGGGGAAGGAAGGGGATAGGCGAGCGCGCTAGCAGCTCTAACAGTGGAGAAAAATCAATTTCGGGAAAGCTCGACAGTCCGTTGTAAAACTGGTTGGCCGTCGCCGGTTTTTTCCCAACTTGCGGGGAGTGGCTCTGGCCTGAAATTCAGTTTTGTTACAGTTCCGCGCTTTTCCGTTAATGTCGTTAAGCCGGAAACGCGTTTCTGTCTGCGCCCCCCTCCCTCCCCCCCGCCGCCGGAAGGAAGACACGGAATTCGTGGCCGGGGTGGCGGCGCGTTCAGTTCCATTTGGAAAATTTCGGCCAGTCCAGCCGCCTCTGGATTGGCTCCGGATATCGCGCGGGATACGTGTGTGCGAGAGGGGCGGGGGGGGGGGAAGGGGAGCGGGAGGAGAGCCAAAGAGAAAGAAATCCCGCATAGTCTATTTAGGTAGCGGCGACGGTTGCACGGGCGGAAACTCCGACGCTCGCGGACGCCTGTGTGTGTCTCATAAGACACACCTGTGCCCGGCGCAGGTAGGTAACGCGTGTGTAAAAGAAGGTAATACGCATGTAAATGACAAGGACTACAGCGCGCGCCTTCGTGAGATCTGAACCGTGTCAGTTGGGGGGAAAACGCGAGCCCGGCTGGCTCGAATTTTACCTTTCTCACCGATATTACCGTAAACGCGCGGATGTGTTACCGAAATATTCACCCTTCTCCGTTCCTTTTCGGTTTCTCTGCTTCCTCCGTTTTTCCCTCTTCTTCTCGGCCCTCCCCCCCCCTTCCATACTGCTAATTAGCCCACGCGACGGCACAAGGTGCGCGTCGCGCAACATTACGCGCAGTTTTATTCGTAATTATACAAAGTGCGCTCGCGCGCGTCCGTTCGGTCGGGCGCGTGCGCGAATTTGCCGCCACCACCCCTCCCCCCTCCCCATCCGCCGCGCGCCCCTCCGCGCCCCGGGGCGGATCTTAAAATTTAAAATTTTAAAAGCGAGATAAAAGGTAATGCGCGCGCTATGCCATTTGCTATTTTGTATATTTGTGTCATAAAGCACTTCCTCGGGAAATTCTTTATCTCGCCCTCTAATCGCGCCGCGCCGTAGCGATCTCCGCGCGAGAGCGCGAGCAACGTGGGAAATTCCCGGCATTGCTCCGACGCGTGGGGTTAAATTATATTAAAAAGAGCGGCGGAAATATCCTTAGTAGATTGCTAATGTAAATTTCAACCTAAATTCCCGCTTGAATTTCATCGCCGGCTCCCACCCACCCGGTCCTCCTCCCGCGCCGGCGTTGTAATAGCGGTTGAAAAATTCTCAACGGTACTTTGTTTTTCTCGAAACTTTCAAGTCTCTCGCGAAACTTTCGAGCTAGAATAATACACACGTATGGGCAGCGGGAGAGGAGAGAAGAGGAGACACGAACACACGAGTGCGCTTCGCGCGGCGCGTACGTCGTCACTTCTGCGATAACACACACACACACACACACACACACACACACACACACACACACACACACACACACACACACACACACACACGCACATATATACACATATTCCAGATTACAAATGAAGAATGCATACATTTTTACTCGCGGGCGTCCGAGCTCGGGCGCCACTCTATCCTTTTTATACCCGTCATTAATTTCGACCTCCGCAGCCGCGGTAATGCCGCCACGTCGAGCGTGTCGCCGCGAGCGCGTGCGCGCGTCTGCGTGCAATTTCGACACAATTGCCTCTGCCGAGTATCCTCGAAGCCGTTAATTTCGAACGGTCGCGCACGCGGCGGAATCGTGACGAATGTCAGAACGATCGGCTGGCGCTATTACGCGACGCGACGCGACGCGACGCGGTGAAGCGGGGGGGACAGGCCGTTGGCTAGAGCGCGCGATGCGGATGGGACGGAGAAAATTCCGGGTACACGCATCCCAGCCGGACGCGAGACCCGTCATTGGCTTTATTGGTAGTAAAGTCTATACCGACGAACGGCTGTAGCGAGCGCTGGGCACCTGGAGCACGTCTGGAAATGCAGTTAAACCTTACGCCGCACGCAGACGCGTCCGATAGCGGCCGTTACGAACTACTTCCACATCTCCGTGGATAAATCTCTCTCCGGCGGAAAAAAATAAAGAAGAGGAGAGAGCAAAGCTCTCTCCTTGGTTTATCGCCGAAAGGGTAAAGAGCCAGAGGGAGAATGGGTACACGAAAATTGAAATCGTTGGCATTGTGTGCGCGCGAACGACGGGGAAAAATGTCACTCCCAAGACGTAAACGTAACCGATATATCGTATCCACCTCGTGTGACGATCGAGCCGAGGAGGAGAGATCCGCCCGATGGACGGGAGTATGCCGTGGTTGGTTATAGAAAAAGAAAAAGAAAAAGAAAAAAGAAGAGAGAAAAGAGACAGCGCAGCCTGATTGAAAGTAACCGGAAGGGTAGGAGCTCGTTAAAGCGCTTGCATAACGAATGCTTCGAGGAAAGATTGCGACTCGGTAATTAATTCCGAAACTTGATCGAAGATGAACCGAGCCAGATCGCGCTTCGTTTTCCATCCAGAATTCCGGCGGTATCTTGGAAATATTAACCGACGTACTTTCAAGACAATTCGATCATGGGAGAGGAGCGGCCCCCGCCCGGCTGCCGTTTGCTACTTGCGCTGCCAGCGCTATCGTTACCTTCAGCAATACGGACGAGGTGGCTTTAATAAATGCAATGACAACAATAATAATGAATAATAAACGACGACGCGGCTCGGCCGCGGTGAATACGTTCGATCCGCTCTCGGGAACGAGAGACTGAAAGTCGGCGAATCGCCGCGATCCTGGCCTCTCCCTATTCCCGCCGCTCCTCCCCCCCCTCCCCCGCCCCTATATTCCCCGCGCGCGCGGTTCGGCTAGGTTACGCGCGGCTCCTCCGTCGCAAATCGCGCCTCTACACAGAAAACTACACAGAGCGTCCCGGCGTTTTGCAGCCCTTTAAACACTCTCGGGCTTTTCATATCGGCCGTTTCGCGCGCGCGCAGACAGTATTTCCCCGGCGCGGCCATAACGTGCGGCGCGGTGTCGATCGCTGTTTCGCGGTCGGTTGCGTGCACTATCGCGATCCTAAATACAATATCGGGCTCCATAAAATAGGTGTAAAGTTGTTTGGTCGTCCGTTCGACCGGCCCGTTGTTTGAAGGATGTAGCTACGAGGGTCCGAACCGCGAGGATAAGGCGTAGGTAACCGTAGGGAGGAGAAGGACCGGGGCTCTTCGAAGCACCGAGAGAGCGGCGAGAAGTGAGATTGACCCACACACAGTCGCGCGCGCAGCGGGGCACGAGCTTTATAGGTTGTAAAGTTGTAAATCCACGCTCAAGCGCCACGTAAGAGGTTCCCGGACACCGTGGTCATTAGAACAAAACAGTCCGACGTTACCGTGGCACTAAAGCACCCGGCCATATAATTGGCGAACGACACCGAATGAATTGTTTTGCGCGATAAAGGGAAGATATATTCCGCCGGGCAAACAAACAACGTCGGAATTGCCCGTGATCAAGGGACGTTCGAGTAAAAACACGCCTGTAATTAGATACTAAAAAAAAAAGATTGCTCGCGGAAAAACTAAGGAGAAAGGAGTGAGCAGGAGAGAGCAGAGAGAGAGAGAGAGAGAGAGAGAGAGAGAGAGAGAGAGAGAGACGGAAAAAAATACGCAACGATGCAATTTCTGAGAAGCAAGAGTAAGAAAACAACGCTTTATTAACGCTCAGGATTAGGTGATTAAAGTTACCGGCGTAATCGAGAGCTCCGTCGAGACGGGGCCATTGTCGGGCGATCGCAAGACGAAACAAGCCGAGATGTTGATTCACATCGGAAGATACACAACATCCGCCGTTGTAGCCCCGCAGAATGAGCGGCACAGTCGGCGATGTATGTCCTACATATAAACAACGGGGTAGCGAGTGGCTCATCGCGGCCTCTCATCTTAGGGCTCTCCCCTTCTTATTTTTCGGACGCGCCTCGCTCGGTGAAAATAAAGCTGCCTAGCGCCGGCAAGCGTCGCGAATAAAGGAAGAAGGCACGAGAGGGAGCGAGGGGGAAACGCGACGGCGAGGGGGAGGGGGACAGAGAGAGGACGGCGAGAGAGGAAGAGTGAGCGAGATAGAGAGAGAGAGAGAGAGAGAGGAGGCGGGGTACGAGGAAGCCGCGGAGAGGCATCGATAAATCAATGGAATATGGTAATGCCGCAATTTCAATAATTTAAATATGTATGAAGGAAAATGGAACAATCTGGAAGGCAGGGATCTGCCGGAGTGTGGTACACTGAATCGCGCCTAATGAGACGCCTCGGGTCCCACGAGAGGGGGTGATTCCGTCTCTCCTCGTCGCGTTAGCCCACCCCATCTTTATTTCCAGCCCGCGCATCTCGCCGAAACAGACAGCACGCCGCAGGGCCGGGTGTTGGCGGCCGGGGGAGGGGAGAGGATGGGGGAGAGAGAGAGAGAGAGAGAGAGAGAGAGAGAGAGAGAGAGAGAGAGAGAGAGAGAGAGAGAGAGAGAGCGAGCGAGCGAGCGGGTGTACCGTCCCGGTAAATAAAATAAATTCCTACCAAATATACGGCTTGCCGCGAAATGTCGCGGAAAGAGCGCGTCGCGGAGCGCCTCGTTACTTCGCGCCGCGCTGTCGTCGTCGCGACAGACGACGACGACGACGACGACGACGACGACGACGACGACGATGACGACGACCTCGCGCGTCTTGACGGGTTGCTGGGATACGTCGGTAGACGTTGTCTCTCCGCCGGAATATCTCTGTCTCGAATTGGTTTTCCCGCCGGAGCTGCGCGTACGCTGCCGCAGCGACGAGGATGGTTGAAGGCAAAAATCGCGTTCGAGCGGCCGCGATTCCGGTCCGAGAGGGGAGGCCGAGGGGGGAAAGGAGAGCTCGCGGCGCGAGGAACTTCAATACGGGATCTGCGAAAGCGTTTCGCGCGCGGAGGCGCGAATCCTCTGTCAAAACTAAGCGCGTGTCTCGCCGTATTCCCCGGCCTCTCATCTTCCTCTCATTCCATCTCTCTTATTCTTCTTCCTCCTTTTCTCCTAACCTTCCCACCTCCCCTCCCTCTCTCTCTCTCTCTCTCTCTCTCTTTCTCTCTCTTTGACCACGCTCTCGGCAAACGCGCGCAATCGGTATCTGTTTGTAAGCGCTATCGCGAAAATATACGCGACATATGATCGCGTTAGTTTTGATACTTTCGAGCAACGCGCGCTTCTTCCCCGCCGCGTTCTTTTCTCTTTGCGCGGGATTCCATATCTCGACGCGATAGAATGGGACTTGTATTTTCGATTACGCGGAAAAGCGTTCGTTCGTACGAGAGAGATAGCGCGAGTATAGTTACGGTAAACGGATAGTAACGTCGGTCCGGAGAACGTGAATTCGCGGCAGGGAGAGAAAGAGAGAAAGAGAAAGAGAGAAAGAGAAAGACGGTGTCATCGCTCGGATAAGATAATTCTCGGCGGCGTTCGTAGGTAATTCCTTGCGGACACACAGGTGTACAGAAGCCAAATCAGAATCACTACCGCCGTAGCGTCCGATCGATTCTGGTCAATCAGAATGAGTGGTCGTCGATGGCGACCGCGAGAAACGGATTTGATTTCCAAAATGGCACAATAGCTTTACAATCAGGTTGCGGTTCTCCAGCCTCGTGCACGCGCGTCGAAAGCCCTTCGTTTTCGCGCAGAGGCGCATATAGCCGTGTATGTATACAAGGGTATCCATAGAAATGATGCGAACGCAAAACGAGGGGATATCGAATTTTATGAAAATTAAAACCGCAGTTGCCGGAGTCGGGCTCGGATCGTCCTCGCAAAAATGTAAACCGACTGTGAGAAAAGTCCGCGCTACGAGTATCAACTCGTGCGCGATGTGGTTGGCAACAATAGCGAATATTACGAGGACGCCGAGCGGGAATGCGATGTCATTCTTGTTATTTCCACGCGCGAATCTTCATCATCCGATTAGAACCGGTTATTTAGTGGCTTGTAGAATCCCTTTCTCACACGGCCATTAGATTATCTAAAATTCAGTTTACCTTTATCCGATATAATACCTGCGCCAGCTATGTGCGCTGATCTTCTTCTTGTCGTCAGCAACAAAAGCTTCACGTCCACAGACAAGTGAGTACACGTACTCTCTCGATACCTTTGCTTAAAATCATCGTCCCGTGAAATGAATCTTTTAGAAATATGAAATTGCTAAATTCGCAAGTTGGACTATCTGCAACCAGACGGTAGACGAAAGAAAATCGATTCGTTACGATTTCTCCGGATGTAACTATATAAACTCTTTCTCTCTCTCTCTCTCTCTCTCTCTCTCTCTCTCTCTCTCTCTCTCTTTTTATCAATAGAATGATGTATTTTGAAAACGTATGTTGCCGCAGACACCTCGACAAAATCTTTCGACTCTCTTTGTCCGTCGTACGACTACATTTTCAACGCTACTGTCGCGCGAAGCAACTACCATAAATCTTGCACGTTGCATGCAGCTTGAGGGACAACCGCCCTTCAGGGATATCCTCTTCGACTGACATTTTCTCAAGAAGCTTTAATCACGGAGAGTACAAGACAAAGAGAAGAACGCTCACGGGTGGAGGGAGGGATGAGCGCGGAATAGCGAACGAGAACGAAACCCGAGGATTCTCGCTGCGTGTGCACCTGTGTGTGAATGTATATGCGTGTGTGTGTGTGTGTGTGTGTGTGCGCGCGCGCGCGCGCATGATACTTGGCATATACAAGACGCGATCGACTCGTGGCACACTTGAGGTCCAGTTGCGCGCGCGCTTTGTCCCTTCATACAATTATTTACAGGTCACGTATTTAAAAGGACGCCTTGCGAGAGCGCGCCGTCGTTACATTACGAGGGCGAACGTACACGAGAGATACGTTTCCGTGCCCGGTCTTCACGAACCCCTGCCGCGCGGTTGCGGCCTCGCCTTTAATTGCGAACGTGATTCGTCGCAGCCGGCGAAGTACCGCTTAGTTTTGTCCGGGATGAAAACATTCGAGAGCGCTTTCACCCGATGCCGCGAGATTGCTATTTGGAAATCAGCATCCCCAGTGTCTTTCGACTCGACCCTCCGAGTCTCACATTTCCCTCCCCCTCCTACCGAGATACAAGTCAAAACTGAATGATGTAGGGTCAATAGCGCTCTATGCGAATATTTAATTATCCCCGGGAGCAACTTTGACTCGCAAACGAGCCGATCGTCGTCTCTCTTCTCTCTAACAAGAGAATTTTCCCATTAGACGAGACGAGAATGCCTAATGAAATTCGTAGAAAAATCTTTTGACAAGGTTTCGCGCGAAAATGTGCACGTACACAGAGAAACGAAATAGCGCGAAGTCTTCTGCTTTTAATCGGACGTTACTTATCGTCGCGGCAGATGAACCAAGTCGGAGCGCCGGTGGATTAGAACTTCTTACGCTGCTCAAGGGGGCGAAAGAGAGCGCAAGGGGAGCGAAGGAAGATATTGACAAATCGAAAGATCAGTTAGATACTCGGCGAGCGGGGAAGACAACCGTAGGGAGGAGGAGGAGGAGGAGGAGGAGGCGAAGCGATTTCTCGGCGCGCAAATGGGATCTGGCTTAAATTAGCATTCCCAGCAGGATTCTTCCACGTTCTACAAGCTCGCCGACGAATGCGTCATTCTTTTCGACTATCCAAAACTAATTTGAGGAGAGGGGGTTAAGTAATTTAAACGTAGCGTAGAGCAATTAGAAGGGCGCCTCCGCGCTGGCAGGTAGTCGGGGGTGATTTAGGGATACGATCTCGAGCGAAGAATAAGGGAGAGGGTTAACTATAGCGTGCATACCAGGTGTAAGGCGAATAAGGAAGGAGAAAAGGTGGATGTCGTGGGGCGGAGAAGGAGGGAGCTAGTGAGCGAGCGAGCGAACGAACGAACGAGCGCGCGCGCGGATGAGGGGGAGAGACGGAGGTGTAAGGGATCCTAGGCAGGTAACTTCTGGCAAGTTGGCCCGCCGTACAACGAAGGAGAAGAGGGCGAAGGGTCTGAAATATACGCGCGAGGATGCGGAATTTATGTGTAGCCACACCTGGTTAGTGCTTACATGCGAAATAGTCTCATAAATTTCCATACGCGAGCCGCCGCGCTTTAAATCCCGTTCGTGCCGAAAGCGCGCGGAATATTGGTTAACGTATCGGCGTTGAATCCGGTTTTCGTCACGCCGCCGTCGGAATCAACGACGGCCAGAGTCGCGTGCACGCGTCTTGTGAGAGAGAGAGAGAGAGAGAGAGAGAGAGAGAGAGACGCCATTTCGCCGTCGCTAATTTCGCGGCTGAGCGCGATTTGTTTCAGCGGAGATTCCGCTCTCGTCGTCGCGTGCGCTGACGCTCGAGGATCGCTACTCTGCGCGCGTGTTCGAGAGAAGTGTGTTAATTATGAACGAAACAAAGAATCTCCCGCGCGCGTGTGTTCTTCTCCACCTTCTCTTGCTCTCGCTCTTCCTCCTCCTCCTCCTCTTCCTTCTCATCCTCCTGCTTCTCCTCCTTCGATCGATCAGTAGTACTAGGCGCGTAGTAAGTTTGGCGAGAGTAGTTTTAGCGATGCGCATAAGTAAACATAATTTGGTATAAACTAGTTGGCTTTGGCACAAGTTCCACGCGAACTCAAGGAGAACTGAATGACGTAGCTCCCTCTCTCTTTCCCTCTACATGGCCACAGGTGCACTTAACTACGTAACATTCTGCATGTTTAATTTTTTCTTCCTTTCTTCGCGCGCGCGTGCACAAGCTGCGACTTGCTCACTCGGCGGTCTAGAGGACGTGATCCGACTCATTTCATGACAACCATTTATTCTTTTACTCGGAATCACGTAGAGCAAGTGTAAGGTATAAATAGTAGAGCGACACAGTGGAGCAGTCGGGTGAAAGATGAATGCTGAGTCGCGGAAACAGGTCGAAAAGTCTCAGAATATCAGAATGCGATACATTACACATTTTCCGTGTTAAACCATTTACTACACAGAGGATTTCCGCGGTTGTAACGAAAATTAGACGGATTTAACCAGAATAAAGAATTTCTCGAGACAAAATTTAAATCGACGTCTATAGCCCGCATCATCGTTTAATAAAATTTATAGTCTGACAAATTATATTGAATACACATATCGGGTGGTTTCTCTCATTGAAATACGCCGCAGAACGTTGAAAAACGTTAATTTATCTGAATGATACGTGAACAATCGCTTGACCTAACGACCCTCGGTGATGCCAATGTAGACATCAGAAATAGTTGAATGTCGACGTTTATTCTGTAGTATGAGTTCTCGCAAAGAAAACACATTCAGATCGGAAGCAACAAAGATAAGCAAGCTTTACTAATGAAAGTACTTTTAAAGTTGAGAACCATCGCAATAGAGTTCAGACATGTAATGAGATGGAAGATTTAAAGGATAACACTCTCGCACTCTCCGCAGACACAAATTAAGAATTATCAGCTCTCACTGCGCTTCACGACTTATCAACTTGGTTTATTATGCGACAGGGCTTGAAGAAGTCCGTTGTTACCGTTTGAAAAAAAGATCGATGAAAACAGTCGGACGCAATGAAACATGCAGCGAGACCGACGTGAGATCTGTCGATCGCTGTCACGCTACGAGGACGCGTCGACGGCGAGAACGAAGACGAGTTGGAGAGGTTAGCGTGATTGTGCGGTCAGCAGTGGCGATCAATGCTTCTGCATGCGGCACGCACAGAATCCGATAACGTTGCCCCCATTCGATCGACTTCTCACCAGCGAAAGCGTCGCAACGATGAGACATCAGCATATAAAATCTTCCATATAAATTTGCAAAATAAATTAACATTCCAAATTCTTCAACAGCTTCCTTCTCAAATATATCAGAATCAGAGTAAAGAGTTCCCCGACATTGTCAAACTTTTTATCTTCTAAATTACGTTTTATATCCCTCAAATACACAAAACTGACGCTTTGCATCGGGAATTCAACCCAAGGCTTCTCATTGGTTTTCAACGTCGATTAATTCCCACTTTGATGTAAACACATAAAAATTAATACCTTTCGTAGTTATGCAAGTTATGCTAATTGAGTCTGAATTCACGGAAGAGCGGTTTCACGGTCACCAGAAGCGCGGTAATTTCCCCTTGCCGGTGGTTTTTGTTTCAAGTTGCTACGAGGTCTAGAAGCAGAGTTATTGACGTTCGCATCGATTCGGGCCGCGCCGATCGGCTCGCGCTATCGCTGTGGGGTAGGTCAGGCACGGGCGGCGCGAAAACAATGGCCACATTCCGCAGACGCCTGCCCCGGGAAGTCGTAACTCGTGTCGTACATGACGGCACGATCGCGGCCTTGCCCCTACTCCACGGCCCAAGCGAACACAGCCGCAGCGATCATGTGATCGCGCCGGCCACGTGCTCGTCCCCCCACCACGCCGGCCACTCGCTTCAGTCAGAGAGACAAGTGCAGCACGGAACGCGGACGTGAGAGCAAGAGCCAGCGCGCATTCGCGAGTCCCGGGCCGAAAACTCCCGGGATGTCGATGCCGCGGCTTTAAATGGCCGTAACTCGTTATCGAGTTGATTTTTAGCGGCATGGGTAAATATATAGAAAAGGGTACACCTCACCGATTTTGTTCATTTTGAGATATGTTATAAAGGCTGAAATTCCGAGTGACTTTTTCTAGTACAATTATATAGTTTCCGAGATGTTTGATCTTAAAGTTTTGGAATTTTGATTATCCTGGACTTGAATTCCAAATATCATAAGGTGACGTTATTTGCAGTACAATCCAAACAGTTAATCCAAACATAGTGTATACATAGAAATATAGGAAACAGTACATATAAGCGGGAGAGGGGCTCCGCCCCTCCCTAAAAAATTCTAACCTAACCTAACTTATTGCATCTTTATATATCGTTGAGCGATGTTGCAAAGATCTCCTTAAAAGCCACAACATCTAATTATATGCAGATATTATAATAAGTTAAGTTGAGCCAGGTGATAGATCTTAAGAGAACTTTTATCAACAATGTCCAAAAATATATATAGATGCAATAAGTTAGGTTAAGTTAGCATTTGTTTGGGGAGGGGATGCAGGGGTGGGGCGGAGCCCGTCTCCCGCTTATATGTACTGTTTCCTATATTTAAAATGAATGAAAACTCTGCTTGTCTACTTCGAATATACTTCAACGTACAATTATAAAACTTTAAAGTCAAATATCTCAGAAACTATAAGCGACCCCATATAATTATATTAGGAAAAGTCACTCAGAATTTCATCCTTTATAACATATTTCAAAGTGAAAAGAATCGGTGAGGTGTATCCTTTTCTATATATTTATCGCGACATGAAACAACGAGCAATCTCTTTGACACGCTTGCATGCCGCTTTCTTGCTGTCAACTTGACAGAATCGAGCGTCATGATCGAGATTAGAGCGCGACAGACACGTGTTTGTGCAAGAAACACTCAGCCACTGTCGTTCACGATCAAATCGTTTAGATTCCTTCATTTATTTCTTAATATTGATTTTCTTTGGTTATAACAGAGGCGGGATTAATATTGTCACGGTGAAACGTAGCGAAAAATTGTATATATATATATATATTTTTTTTTTTTCGATATTTACATCGTCAAACCGAGTGCCTGGACTCAAGTACGATATTCGTGCTTATAAAACGCACATCATGCTGAATAGAAAAGTCCTGAAACTCCCATTTCTTGCAGGAAGCCTTTATTCAGATATTAATGAAAGAACATTGGCGAATGAATACATGCAAAGCGGAGCGACGAATGCTGTCTTATCTGAAGAGACATCTTGAGCTTGTCGACTACCTTTCAGCAACGGTGAACATCCAGTGGCAAGTGAAAGTCAGAGTAATGTTGCGAGCAACAAGATGATATATAACAGATTATATATATATATATATATATATTTGTCGTTGAGACGAGGCCAGGAAAGAGAAGCAAAAGAAAGTCCCTGCAGACTATGCTGAAGAGCTCGCCTCGGCGCACCGCACATGATTCATTCGCAAATTCTGCTCAATCAACATCTTAATAATCAAGACTCCGTATAAAGAAGGATACAGGATTTTCCTGTGCAGTTGGACTCGGCGCGCGGCAGGCGGGCCACCGTACGGAAATTCAGACACCCTGTATACGGTACCGCAAAACAGTGGAACGATCGACGCGACGGCGGTATGGGCGCGCTCTCAAGCAACGACTGTTCCGGGAGGGTCGGGAGGGATCCGCTTTATTGGAGAGTGTTGCTATCGACAGCTTCGCGCCGTTAGGTTGGTAGGTAGGTAGGTGTAGGTATACCCCGGCTCGCTCCGCTGCATTTTCTCTGTTATCGTTGTAGGGGCTCCGAACGAAGCCGCGCGGACAATGGCGGATCCCCGTGGCGGACGGCGAGAGAAAGTAAAAATTAACGAGAATTCAAGCTCGGCCGGAGCCATTGAAAAATTGCCCGGTGCCGCATGCGGTACGCGGGGTATGAGGTAGGGTTTGAGACTTGTTGGCGGGAGTATTTTTTTCCGCCGACTCTCTCCCTACACCACCACCACCACCAGCACCGCCACCACCGCCGCCGCCGCTGCCACCCTCTCTCGCCCACGCACCCACGCTTCTCCATCCCTCGATCTTCGTCCCCACGCCCTTATCCGCTCTCTTCCAACCGAGGTGCATTCCGTGTCGCGTCGCGTCGCGCGTTCCGCGTAGCTGTCGCCTTTCGTTGCGCTGACTCCACCGTAGGACACGCTTTCTCTCCCCCGCCCTCTCTCCCTCTCCCTCTCTCTTTCTCTTTCTCTCTCTCTCTCTCTCTTCTCACGCCGCTGTGTGTTCGCTATCTGCTCTCGGTCAGCGTCTGCACGCGCGCCGCGATCTCGATGCGAAACCGCGGGCATGAAACGCGATTGTCTCCACGTACGCGGCCGAGCGTCCGCGGTCAATCACGACGGTGGTGTTGACCGATAGCGCCTCCGTCTGAAGTTCAGCCGCGACAATGGGCTCTCACGGGGCGAAGTATCGAAAGAATGCTGCTGAACAAATCAGCGCGATTGTCGGCCCCCTAAGCGGAGCTGTACACGCGCGTCACGGCGGCCGTAATCGACGCACTCGTTGCAATCGGCCGCTCAAATTGATTAATGGTGCTTCCGGAAGGAAGCGGGAGAGGAACGTGACAGGCGCGCGCGCGCGCGCGCGCCTTCGCGTATCATTCGTCATCGATGTGCGCGTTACAGCATGTACGGTATCTCCGCGAGATAAGAATCCGATCGAGCGGACTAATGGAACAAAACTGCGAGTTATTGCGCCGGAGGAAAAACTACGTTAGAATGATGGATGAAGCGGGCCAAGTTGAAATGGAAGCAACTGTCAGAACCTTGAATTCCGCCGAAGTTTAAGTGCGCGAGTTATCGCGGATGATTTTGTTTCGCGCTCACGCCGCGCGCCGCGCGGCAAGCCTGAGTGAAATACTTTCCGGAATCTTTCTTGCGCGAGGCCGAGCCAGCGGCAAATTCCCATTAGAACCCCGCGCGCTCCAGAGTATCATTATTTCACCGCCACCGCTCTATCGATCCTCGTCGCTCCGCTCGCTCATTTCTTCACCGACTTTCCTCCTCGGATCCTCGCGCCGCATCGAGCGCTCGCCGGAGATGACTTCGAGCCCGGTCAATTTTTCCTTGACTACGTTTGTCCCGGACCAATCAGAGGCGCTCTCGCACGCGCGGGGGCTCTCAAGAAGTCGCTCAACATGGAGAATTCTCTCCCTCTCTCTCTCTCTCTCTCTCTCTCTCTCTCTCCCCCTCCCTTTCTTTGTCTCTTGGCCGCGAACGTGGAAACGCAATCTCGCGCGACGGTGAAGAGCGACGTGTTAAACGTCCACCGAATCCCGCACGCTGCGCACACGACAGGCCTCGCGAAGATCTCACGAGGATCGCGAGGAGTCGCGGAGGGTGGGGGGGGGGGAGGGGAAAGACGCGGAACCGCAGCATCCGCTCGAGCGCAGCTCGCCGGTTGATCTCGCATACAATATATCCTGGCGTTTACTCTTCTTATTATAACAGCCGATCGATCGTGCCTGCGCGAGCAGGCACCCGGGCTCAGAGTAAGACGACTCCGTGAGAGTATACGAGGGTAGCGGGTAAGGCGAACGCGCGAGAGGGCAAAGAAAGCGCGGGAAAGGGGACGGTTTGTAGCTCGAAGGGTAAGCCTGTCCGTAGGACTAGCGGCACGTCCTCCCGGGGGAATCCGGCGTATCTGCTCCACGGCACGGGCAAACACGTCGGGATGAAGGAAGTCTGGCTTCCATTTCGCGCAAGACGCGCCGCAGCGAGGCGAGGTAAATATTGATACAGATCGAACATCTAATCGCTCCGTCCCGCCCGTTTACCAACGTGGCATCCCATGTACAGAGGACGCGGAAACGCGCGCGTGTCGATTCCGCGCGGTGCGCGCGAGGTCCTGTGGGTACCGCCGAGAGCTCTACGCATGAAGCGAGGTCATGATTGATGGAGTCGCGTGTGGGGGGAGGGCAGCGCGGCGAGAAGGACGACGGGGAAGGGGAGGATCGCGCGCGCGTTGCGACAATGCGTTCGTCACGCATTGTCGCAATGCGCGATCCCCGAGGATACGATTGGAAAGCTCGTTGAATCTAAGGATACGGGACGGCGCGCGGAGAGGACATCACGGACGTCGCATGCGCCTTTTGTCAGAGCGGAGAATCGTCTGTGAGCGAGCGTGGTTGGCAGTGAATTCATCCGATAGGAAATTAACGCCCGATTGTGCGTGCTATTAGAGAGAATTTGCATCGTTGATTATTTCGCCAATTTGCGGCGCACCCAGGCTGAAATCGATGAAGTGATGATAATGCGGGGGGGGGGAGGGGCGTGGATTTTAATTCGCGTGTTTGGTATGCGATATGTATGTACATATAAAATAAATAAATAAACAAATATATATATATATATGTATATTTATTTGCCGACTGACGTCGCGGCGGAGGAATGTACAGAGCCGAGGATATGCGCCGCGCGGACAAACCGAAACCGTATGAAAATTCCTGAGATATCGGGAGGCAAAAATCATCGACGGAACGCGCAACACGAGCGCAGCTTTCGCCGGGTCGTTCGTTCTCTCGCTCGAGTATTTGTTCGCGTTTCGTGCATACACTACGCCCTCATGAAAGCCGATATACGAGCGGTACGCATTCGCATGCGGAGCGCTCATTTTGCCAGCGCCGGCAAATGTCGCGATCGAACTTAAAGTGTAGCGGGAATATTGGAAGACTAACAACATCGCGGTAATATCAATCAATGCGATTCTCCTGGCACGTTTAATATGAGATTCTCGTTCACATCAGCTTCCGATCGATCTCCGGCGACTTGACACGACGCGTGACAACACGCGCGATCTCGCACGGAATGTCCGCAGATTATCATAGACGAAGGACGATTTCGATCTCTGAACGAACAAATGTGTAGCGCGACAGTGCTCTCTCTCTCTCTCTCGCTCTCTCGCTCTATCTTTCGCTCTCTCGCTCTCTCGCTCTCTCGCTCTTTCGCTCTGGACACGTATAATCGGTCGACTTGTCGCGCTTCCCTCTTCCCTCTTGCCGCTCGTCGTATTCTTCTGCTCCGCGAATCTCATAATGCACGCATGATTGGGTAACTTTGTCAGCGAGATACCACACGCGGCGGACCATTGGTCGCGCTCGCGCGCGTTCGTACGAGAGCGCGCATTGCCCGAAATGCTTCACTTCGGGGACTCGGGGGAAATCATGTATGAAGTTCCTCTGTTTCCACTCCCTTTCCATCGGTCCCTTTCTATCTCCACCTCTCACTACTCATCCGTTCTCTTGCCGGAAATTTCGTTTCATGATGTACAATTCGGCCGACCGATGAAAAGGCTCGCATGGACGGGGGAGAAGGGCGAAAAAGAGGAGCATGAGGAGGAGGAGGAGGAGGAGGAGAAGGTGGTGGAGCGGAGTGGACAACAATCGAGTGAAAACGAATCACGGATGTCAGATGATACGGGGATCCCTTCCAAATCAGTCTCGCCCTTCGCCGAGCGTTGTTAATTTACTTGTAATCGACGGTTAATCAGCAAGCTTCATCTCTGACGTGTCGTTCATGGTCGATCGATCGGTCTCGATCGATCAGCACCGACGCCGCGTAAAAATTTCGCGGATTACGTGTGACGGAAGGCAGCGGGAAATGAAAGTTTCATTTGCATTCTGCAAGCTATTACGTTCGCGTTTTTTTTCTATTTTTTTTTCGCGTTATATCACTGGTAACGAGTCCATTAGCAAAGCTGTTAATGGATGCGCTTTCTCGCTCGGATATAACCGGAACTAAATCCATTTCATTCCTGTTTCTTTGCGAAACGCGAAACAAATTCGCGACAACAATGGGCATGCAGTTTGTGTATTTTTAATTTTTCCGCGACTTTCAAGCAAAGCGGAAGTGAGAAATGCGAGGTCACTGGCAACGACGTTGAGGCAAGGCAGAAGGAAAGGAAGAAGGAATAAGAAGAGAGAAATGTGCGCGCACAACAGAGAGAGAGAGAGAGAGAGAGAGACTCGCGGCATTCTCCTTTCGAAAGGAGAAAAAATAAAGCGTGTACGCGCTATCGAGCTGCGCTATCAAAGACGCGCGATACTGACGTGTCCTGCGGAAGTACCGCGAGGTAAGGAGGCGGTAGTGGAAATATTGAAAGAGATATGTCGCAGAGCGCGCACACACAGGCAGCAGCTACCGGCAAAGGGACCGGCGATAAATTGTGATTTGCCGTCTCACTAGACGCAGCATATTTATAGCGCGGCGATCAAAGTAAAAGTTCGCTGTCGAGTCGCGCTGGCGCTTTATGACGCGACGCCACGGTGAGATTCACTCCTTCCACCCTCGCTCCTGGAAGATCCTGATTTTCCAGCGCGACAATGTGGCCCACGCGTGTGTTTGTCAGGAATGATCGGGGCCGCGAGCCCGATGTCCATCTTTCATTGTTATCGCTAATGGAGGAACTTCTACCGCCACCAGGGTACTCACTCTCTCGAGTCCGCCTTTACCGTACGGAAGAAAGGAGAAAGTCTTGAGGAGGAAGGAAAGAAGATATAACAGAGACGAGACATGTTCGCGATCTAGAGAAGGAAGGAAGAAAGGAAGGAAGGAAGGAAGGAAGGAAGGAAGGAAGGAAGAAAAGAAGGAAAGAAGGAAGGAAGGAGAGGACGTGCCACAGGAGCACTGAGAGGAGGAGGAAGAGATACCGCAGGCTGAAAAAGAGAAACAACGGCGGGAGAGACGGCGGAGAAGAACACGGATCGATGTACGGAGTGGATAGGCGACTTTTCCGTGAGTTCGAACCGGAAGATGTGGACCCTGCCGGCAGCTCTTATCTGGCCCACATTTTAAAACTTGGAACTCCAACGATCTACGGCTCGGTTCGCGCGCGGGTAACGCTGCTGTGTGGACGCGTATCTTCCAGTTCGACTCTCCTCTTCGCACACTATTCCGCGAGCGAGCGCGCACGAAGAATCTTCAGAACGTCCCTTCCTCGAACGTACACCCTCGCCCACGTTCCCGACGCCGAGGTGTCAAATGAGTCCTTTCCCCGAGCCTTCGACACGCTCTACGGCTCTGTCTACGGCGGTGAGCAAAAAAATAGTCTGCGTATCGAGTAACAGTGCGGATAATAAATAGACTCGCTGTGTACGCGCGGCTCCAGATAAATGATAGAAACTCTTCTTCCCAGTGCACGCCATTTCGGTGAAATATGTGGGGATGTATGCGGGGGCCGGTATAAAATTCCTCCCGAAGTTAGTCAAGGATCTATGATTTTAGTTTCCCGAGCACGTCGATTCCGAACTTGGAGCTATATCCGTTTCATTGATATTCACGAACTTTCGACGTTAATAAAATTAAAAGAGAAATGCAAATGTTTCACTGTCCGACAGTGAATAATACGTTTTTTATCAGCCGCTGTCCCTGGATATGTTTCCCGTGCTTTACCCGATGTATCCTGAAATTACGCTTGCTTCGCGAGTTTCGTCGTCGTCGTCGTCGAGCGAGTTTCGTGCGGAGATTTTTCTATCAAAAACCGCACACGGGAGAGATAACAATTTCGAGATATTTCGCATCCCGTCTCCAAAGACCGCCTCCAAATGTTGTTTCGTTGTTGCCTCTTGCCTGCCACGCCGATTGGCCGTCAGGATCTCGACGCGAGTTATCGTTTTTACTCGCGCCGTTGTCGCCGCGAGCGGCTGTTGTCGCGAGAGGATCGTATGTTTTCGACGACTCGAGAATGTGGGAGAGAAATTTTGAATACATAATGCGCTAAAATACAATTGTCCCCGTCCCGACTGGAAATTTTGATCGGGTTCGCCTAACACTGGTAAGGACCTAATAGGGTGAATGAAAGATAATCCTAAGTAAGTCAGTCCTTATAATTGTTACGTCCTGCGGACTCTGCGCACTCTAGACTTCTTTTATAAATAAGGGAAATTGAATTTATTATTACTCATTATATTACTCATTACATGGATGCGCTCAGGCATGTTACCACACGACGCGATCTCTGGAAGTTTCGATGCTCCGGAAATATTAACAATCTCGAACCAACTCCGATTTGTTCTTGTTTCCCACGCGCTTAGTCAACGATAACAGTATCGCGACATCCTTCTTAGAAATATCGATATTTTCTTCCTAAGATTGCTGCCACGTCTTTTTTTTAAACAAAAGACTCTCGAAATCCTCTTATTGCCATATGCATCCTATCTCCTACAAAATTATCTTAAAGACACTGCAACGTATTCTTAACCCCCACCTCTAAAAAACACTCGAAGCACAGTCCTATGACCATATTTGGGCATGAAAATTAGATTTCCGAAACAATTCCGTAAAACCCCACTCTCTCAACCGAGCTGACGTTTTGAGAAAAGCCAAAAGGCCAAGACACTTCTCGACCGACCCGCAGCCAGAACAGAAGCTTCTCTTCAGCACCCCTTCAGGGTCTCCTAACAATCTAGCCTACTAGCGGCTTAGATAGATCAGTGTTTCTCCAGTCGTTAATTATTCTGTGCAACGATCTCGTGCATTTTTGGACCATCGTGAGCAATCCAGCGGAAACCAGCTTCCTATTCTTGGCGCAAACTTGGGTCATCCGCCCTCACCGACACGCAGCAATTACACTCTTCATTTCCGACAAATAGCATAGATCCAGCAGTAAGTTATTTATACTTTCTTTTACCCGAGTGACCTCTTTCTTTTCATTCTTCTTCTTTTCTTCTCTCTCTTTTCTTCTCCTTTCCTTTCTCTTTCTTTTCTCTATCCCCCTTGGCATTCCTCCTTAATTGTTAAATCCGGCGTCAGCGGCCCAATCTTTTCGATCACAGTCGGACATAACGAACACGGAATTTTGCTCAAACCGCGATTGTTTATACATATATGTATACGTACGCGTTATAAAATCTTACAAATTTTATTTCATTGTGAACTTCCGTCTAATCATCAATAAAACAAGTTATTTGTAATTGTAAGCCAATCATGTTTTCCAACTAATTATTCTCAACAAAAGATTCTCCCTTGCCTCAACTGTCGCTCACGGTCCTATCCCAGGTAAAAGGATTCAGTTCCTTGACTTAAATAAAGGACCACCGATGTACGTCCGCGCCAAATAAAGGGGTCATTCCGATCCTTGATCTGCACCGCAGACTTGCGAGTACGTCGGAGCTTGTGAAAGCAAGCGTCAAGTTGCGTTCCTCCTCCAGGACGTAACATAATGTCCTAACGACAAATGAGTAAGGAAGACCTTTATAAGGTTATAACGATTGGGTTCACATTAGGACCTTAATGTATCAACCTAGTGTATGATATAATATGGTTATCAGTTAATCAGGTCCTTGTCGGGATCTTATTCATTGTACCTAACATGATTTGCATTATCAAGTTTTAACGAAACAATTTTTGCGTGTCATTTCCAGATATATAAAGATGTTTGCATTGAGAAAACACTTCAGATCACTTGAATATATTTGTAAAATGCTATAGAAACTATTCTTTTTTTTTAGCAGTCAATAAATAGTTGTAAAATTAACGTGACACGCAACTTTTCTCTTTAACACTACTTTATGTCTTGTCACCTTGTGATACTTTATGATCTCATGATATTCATTTTATGTTTCTTTTCCGAAACATTTTACAAGTATGCTCAAGCGATCTAACATATTATTTCACGCAAATATCGTTTTATTTGGAAATGACATGAAAGAATTTTCAGCGTGTCATTTCTTATTTCTAACGTCATCATCCAATACAACCGTGGTGAGTAATCAGGAGCCATAATTTGGAAAAAAAAAAAAACGTAATAAGGATTCCATAAAGTAACTCAATAAAGACTTGACTATGAATCCTTACTCAGGTACTGATATCCACGCTGCGTTACATGACTTACTAGGACCCGATAGTATTACCTTATTGGGACCTGATGTCCAAATGAGGTTAACTTGATCAGGACCATGGGATAAATTTCTAGTCGGGGTTATGTTTACTCCCTTATCGACGTCGCGTCAGCATGTCATCTGTCGGAGTCATCGGAAATTATGCAGGAAAAAAAAGAGAAAGAGAGAGAGAGAGAGAGAGAGAGAGAGAGAGAGAGAGAGAGAGAGAGAGAGAGAGAGAGAGAGAGAGAGAGAGAGAGAGAGAGAGAGAGAGAGAGAGAGAGAGAGAGAGAGAGAGAGAGAGAGAGAGAGAGAGAGAGAGAGAGAGAGAGAGAGAGAGAGAGAGAGAGAGAGAGAGAGAGAGAGAGAGAGAGAGAGAGAGAGAGAGAGAGAAAGAAAAGCACTCTGCCCCACTGCTCCTATTTCCGCCATCCAATTATTTCTACGCGTGCGCAGCTTCGGGAGCTATTGCCATTATAATATCCCGAGGCTTTCAAAATGATCACGTGTCATGTAATACGGTCTGATGAATAAGAACGCGATCCTTGCCGGGTATAATACGCTTGAGACGGGCTTTTGCGTAATTTCGCAGCAAAGACGCGCGAGATCTATCCTGAGCACACGTGCGCCCTAGCCAAAGGGCCCCAGTGTACTGCGTCAACTGCGGCGTCCTGCTTTGTGCGTAAATATATCAGAGGCACGTCAACAAGCCGCTGTTATTCCAGCAGTTGAAGCTGCTTAAACCCGCTTTCTCTAAACTTGCCTCTATCGATGCGAAGTGAAGCCGGGGATCGCATAATTATTTTTCCATCTCCGCCTTTCGTTATATCCCGCCGGCGCCGGTGTATCGAGCTGTCGGCACTTTGCTACCTGGCAACCCATTGAAGGTATTATGCCAATTAACGTAATTAGTCGGGGTAGCGTCGGCGTTTCGTTTTAAGCCTCCTGAAGCGCGATGAGACCGTTTCCGAGATAGTAGCAGTCGCCTTTCATGTCGGCTTGTTATTCGCACTATAGCACGCGATTTCGCGTTGAAATCTGTAGACGGCTCTGATCTATAGGCGGATATATGTATATACAACATATATATGCGCGCGCGAGCGTGTGTGTGTGTGTATGGGCGTGTATATGTGTAGCGTCGCACTTAAATCCGATTTATCCGATAAATCTCGTATCAGTCACACTCCTCGCGTGGGTTCCTGTCCTCGATAGTAGTATCCGACCCGAGGAGCCGTTGATCCTCGCCTTACTTTCGAATTAGCTGGGCGATCCACCGGGACCACAGGCGGATCAGTTTAGATGGTTGTGTAAACTTGGGGCGATGCAAAAGCAGAAAGGATAGCGAGAGCGCCGTTCGAGAGACGCAAGGCGCGGGGGAATATCGCGTCTCTTAGCGATGCGCCAGGATACAGCGTGAAAAATCTTTTGTGAAGCTGCACGAAGCGCCGGTACCGTCGCTATGGCGACGACCATGAAAACCCGCGTGCGTATTGTGCAGCGTCTCCGCGTTGTCTCTGCGTCACTACCAAACGAGCGTCCTACGGCGAAACGTTTTCGGATCGCTCTCTTGGGAGCGCTGCGGAAAAATCTATATCGAATTCATACAGTATATATATATACATACATACATATATATATATGTGTATGTGTAAATATGTGTATAAATGTGTGTATATATATATATATATATACACATACATCACATACAAAAATATGCGCGCACACAGAGATATTTATCGAAGGGGGAAAGAAGTTGTCGCCGCATATTGGCGATGGACAGGCGAGACGGACGGAAATGATAAGGCGTCGAAGATGACGCAAAAGACGGCGGGGAATGTTCGAATCTCTCGGTCGGGCTGGCTCGGCAATATCGAGCGTCTTGAGATGAATCTTCGACATCCCTTGAGAACGTCCATGCGGATTAACTATACTGCGCTGTATATAATGCCGCGCACGGTTTCGAGGCTAAGGGGTGATACTGTCCCGAGCATGGGATAGGGTACTCAAGATGCTAGGCCACGTCGAGCTCCTTCATATAGCTTCCATAATCAACTGCATACCGCAGTGTTACCGAGCGCCGAGTGGAACTACGCTTGCTCTTGGCATATGAATGCCATCCGCAGATACGGCTGCATTATCTGCCGTTGTAGCCGGGCCATCGGTTAAGGCGAATGCCGCTTAATATTTAATACTTTGCCGTACCACGCATTAACGCGACGACGGTCAACGCCCCCTCCCCCCGTGTCTTTCTGTCTCTGAGAGACACACGAATTGCGTCGACGGAATTGCCGAGCCGCACGCGCTCTATCGAATTGTGCCGTGCGTATCGTACTTCCGCGATATATTTCGCGAGTGTATGCTTTTGTCAGCGGGAGTCGATGGGATTCCGACGGTGACCGGATAAGAGAAAGGAGGAGAAAGACGGAGCGAGAACGACGGAGAGGAAGACGAGTGAGCGCGGTGCTGAAGCCTGAAAATCAATTACCAATCACGCCTTTGGGCAAAGCCCCGACACCTCGTGCTCGTCCAACGGTATATAATAGGAGCTACGGTGTCGTGCTCTGACACACCAAGTGAGTAGCGGCTTTCTCGCGCGAAATCGATCTGCTGAAATTTCAGAGACGGCTTACCAAACTTAAAGCGACGCGAAGAAATCGAGTCGCGCCACGGCGAGAGAGAGAGAGAGAGAGAGAGAGGGGGGGAGAGAGAGAGGGAGAGAGAGAGAGAGAGCGAGAGAGAGAGACAGTCACTCGAATTGGCGCGAGCGAGCGCATCGCGGCGCTTGCGTGTCGCGTGAAAATAATTACGCGCGCGTTTAGGTGAACTAATAATATGAGGAATGATTACATCGCACAGTAACGACAATCTGTACGCGCAATTCGTCATGTCGTTCGATAATCGCGTTTCGCCCGATATCCCAAATGTCTGCATTGTTCTTTCGCGAAAGAAAGACACGCGAATGTGTAAAGGCTTTCCGCACATCCTAATCAAACGGAAGCAGATTTCCGCGCGAACTGCCGCACCGATTTTCCGGAATCGGCGCGGTGACGATATCTCAGCGTCTCGTAGTTTACGAAATAATAATTTCAGATCGGTCGATTCAGATCGAGGAATCTTCCTAGCAGGAAGCTTCCGCCGAGATGAATAGTCCGTCTCTTGTCGCGCATAAAAAGCAGCGGAGCTGCGAGCGGGAAGGACGATCGGACGAGAACGGAGATAGAAGTGAAAAGGACGCGAGAGAGAAGCGCGAGGAGGGGGAGGTGGGGAGGATCGGTCGCGCGATAGAAGGTGACCTACTTTCTTACGAATTTGATTCGAGATATTACGTTTCGCTTGTCACGGGGCAGTGATTAACCCGCTCGCTTCGGGCAACGATTTCAATGAGCAGTTCCACATTCAATTGGCAGGATCGAGATTCCGCGCTCCTCGCGCTCGTCCTTCTATTTCTCACTCCTCCTCGGATTAATGTCGTATCTCGTTGGCGTCGCGGGCGCGAATTGTGATTCGCGACTCATTGTCGCGCGCGGAGCGCGTTAACGAGCGTCGAGTGTGCGATTTAGAGAATTATCTCGCGCGATCGGCGCTGAAAAACGACGGACGACCGGCTGTGATTGATGCTTCTTCTTTGCCTGCGTTACAAAGTAACAGCCGATCCGCCTTAGAGGCGTGTCGCAAGCGCCGCTCGCTCGAACGCGATACATTTTCGCTGCGTTTCATACACGGGAGGGTTGGAGGGAGGGGGCGGGGGGGGCGGGGCGGAGGGGAGAAACATCTTCCGCTCGCGCTTGCGTCGATCGCGTCGCTTCGAGATCAAGTCGTAATTTGTCTCTCCTCCAACGTGTCCCCTGCCGACTCTCATTTTACGGCCGCCGCTCTGCGTGAGAGATCACAGTCTTCCTAATATCCTGTATCATCGAGCTGATCGCATCCGCGCGATCGCGTTTTACAAGTCAGCAGCGGGGCGAAAATCAAGCGAAACGCTCGTCAAGCCCGGCAAGCAGCTCGTGATCTCTGCGGATGTCAGCCGTCACACTTCGACGCGTGCTGTTGGCGCGCGCAGGTACGCGCGCGCGGGGCGGGGGGGAGGTGCGCGGGGATGCACGTTGGGCTGGACGATTGAGCGGTTGTCCGCGCGACGTCCTCGTGATACGTCGACGCCGTCGGCGTCTAATGAACGCCGAAGAAGACGGCGAGACACTGTGCACGGGATCCTGACGGACGAGCCCGAGAAACTCGACCTCCGAGACGATCCGAGCGGACCGACTCGACGGCGCGGGGGCAGGCAGGGCGGGGCGGAGCGGGGGGCAGGAAGCGGGCGCGAAGCACGAAAAGGGGAGGCGAGATACAGCCCCGGGAAATGATTATAAATGAAGCCATCCCCCGCGCTACGGCTCGAGACCGCGAGGCAACGGCAGGAATTCGCTCGGCGGGGCGACAAAGTAAGAAGAATTGAAGACGATGTCAAAAATAAGAGAAGCGTATTTACAACGGTGTGAAATTGGACTGCTAGCCCGCGAGAGAAATGAGGGTCGCCGACTGTGCCGGGAAAATGATATTGTGTGTTACGGACTGTATCGCGAAGACGACGCGACAGCGCGGCGGCTGCGGTCCCCCCTCCGGCTCCTCCCTGGCCCCTCCTCCTTGCCCCCGCACTTGAATTTACAGCGCACGGGACGCGACACTGCCACTCGGTATTTATTGTCCACAGGTCGCTTACCGGCCGAGCGCGCGGGCCGTAATTAAGCCCCGCGAGTGTTCGCGCGCCGTGCGTTATTATTCAGCCCGCGGCGTTCGCGCGCGAGAATCGCGAATCGTCTTGCTTGCGGCTGATCTCCAGCTGCGCTCTCCCGATTTTCCCGACGACGGTGAGGAAGACGGCTCGAAGGGGGGGGGGGGGGCGGGGCCAGAGGGTGTCACTCGTGCGTTCGCGAGTCCGAGACTAGAGAGATCTAAAAAGAGTCGGAGATATCGATTGGCTGAGCATAACAATGCTTTGCCGCCGAGTTTCTTTCGCCGAGTCTCGAGGCGTTCGATTCCGCTCGCCTCGCCGTGGCCGGCGAGAGGTTTTCGAGACGCGTGACAGTTAGACGTCAATCGATTTTTTAATGAATATCCTCCTGGCCCCCGCTAGACCGCGAGTTCTACCGCGGAGAGCAGCAGACAGGCTCGACGAGGCGCCCCGCCGCCGTCTCGCGAATTTCAGCAAAATAATCCCGGCGATCGTAAACCGCAGTCTCCGATCAAAATATCGCGACCATTAGCAACTGCACTCCGTTTGATAAACGTACAAATGGCTCGCGCACACAATTTACAAACGGCCGTGTTCCGTACAAATCGTATTGCTGCTTTATAGCCGGCAGATTACATCGGTTTATATATTATAAACAGTTGGGAACATGCGATTGAATTTACGCAAAATACGCCCACGGACACAGATTACATCCGTCAGTCGGCTGCAGCGGAAAATAGAGCCGCGTGGAGCCGGTTTGCGCCCTGATTATGAAATGATGTGGCCGAAGGGCGGGGCCCCGCCGCCGCTCGTCGGATATCTGCGTACGATGGCAACTGCCTACATCCATTGCGGCGTCAGCGCCGGCCGCAACAACGCAAATGCAAATTTATTGTTATTCGATTATTCAATTCGTAGCCGTGTACTTCGGGCCGGACGTTAATGCCATATAATGCCGCCTACTCTGGTCTCTATGACTGCGCTATTGCTGGAAACATTGAAACGGTAGCCAGCTCGTGGTCTTAAGTCGCCATCACGTTTGTGAGGGAATAATTTATCGTTTACCGGGGGAGAACCGATCCGGGCTTCGCGCTTAGTTCACCACGCGAGTTTATCGCGGGCTATGCGCGAGCGCGAACCACGCCCGCGATTAGAATCAGCCGGGCGTCCCCGCGCGGTCGCCCTCCTACGCGGTCCTCCTTGTCGCGGTAATCGCCGCGCGGTTAATTGCCGGCGCGACGCCGAAAAGAATGCGCGCGGCATGACGTTCCCGCGAGCGCTTCGCACGGCGATCCGTGGCGAAACGAGGAGAGAAGAGAGAGAGAGAGAGAGAGAGAGAGAGAGAGAGAAAGGTGAGAATCCGCGGTACGCGCTACTGTAACGCTCCCCCAAACATTTCATCTCCCGAACCTTCACTCGTAAAGTACGGAGCTGATAAGAAAAGCGGCTTACGCTACTTCTAATTTTCCCGCCGGGTCGGCAAATATTATGCATACACCGTGAATCTATGTCTCCTCGAGAGGATGATGTATTGCCGACCTCGACCTCCGTTGAAACTTATACCCGATGGTGGATGGCGAGGAGAAGAGGATAGGAAGAAACACGAAGAAGCGCGCGCGCGCTACACCGCCGTGCGTCTTCGAGGCGCGCCGATGCGGGGAGGACGGACGTCGACGTGGAGGGAACGTATTTCGTGTCTGGTTAAATTTCACGGAACGATGGATGGGACGCGTGTAGCTGTATGCAACCTGCAGCCATCTTTTAACCAATACTCCCAATACGCGCTCGGCCCCGTAGATTCCTCGACTTTAGGGAACTCGATGGGGAGCACCGGCGGAATTTTACAAACGAGTTACGTCGAGATCGCTCTCGGAAGCTCCGCTTCGCCAGAGAAACGTTTCTCTCTCTCTCTCTCTCTCTCTTTTCTCGTTTTTTTTTCTCTCTTTTAATACATGTATCCCCATGTGCTCTCGAGAGACACACACACACGACGTCTAGAGCGTTGTCGGGCGTCGTTTCGTTGCAATTCCTCCTCCGCGCAGCGTGTTCGTTAATTCCGCGACGGCGGAAGTTGGTCTGCCGCATGAAATTTATATTAACCTAGCGACGCGAGGGGGGAACAGAGGGAGGGGAGGCGAGACGGGAACGAGAAAGCCATTGAAAATTAAGTCTGAGCTGGATCGAAAAATTGGGTGCCTCTACAAGAAGTCCCCCAAGTATCGCGCTCGTGTATGGATCTCGCCACCCGAATCTCAAGAAAGTCTTTACTAAGTTAGTCGGGGCGTTGCGCCCGGGGTGTGGGGCGGAAGTTATGAAGTGCGAGCATCCGTGGCGTGGCGTAGCACTGCTTTATAAACGACTTTTCGTGCGAAGTTTACCGGCATTCATCACCGACGACTTGCCCACACCCCCGGCCAGGGGAGGCCGCCTACCCTCCAACATCCGCCCCACGACATCAGCTTCACGACGGCCCGGCCGGCCGAAACAGCGTGTGAATAGAAACGACGAAGGCGAAACGGCGATGGCTAAGTTTCGGGGGATGGTCCTTCGCTGTGAGTAAAATTACATTGGCGAAATCAAGAGTGCGAAGTTTGCAGCAACAATCTGCCACCGTTAAAGGACACGAGAGAGAGAGAGAGAGAGAGAGAGAGAGATAAGATAGATAGATAAATGCGTTTGTTACCACTCTACGGCTAACCCCCCGAGATAATTAGAAAAATATTTAATCGAACGACTTGAGAAATAATCGAGGGGAAAGGAAGAAGGGAAAGAGACACGCGCGTTAGCATAAACTCGACGAAACTCACGAGGCGAAGCGCAGACATGTGGACGCGTCACGCAAAATTCGTGCTGCTCGCAAAATCAAACGAATCCCTCAGTTACGAAATTAATTCGACATTCCGATCCGCTCGTTGGAGAATCGCCGAGTACCCTGTAGTGTTATCCTCGGGCGCGCGCGAGCGTGACGCGCGCTCGTAAAAAGGTATTAACTCACTTTCGCTCCTCCGATTCAGCCAATTACTCGGATCCCGTCCCGAGCGCGGTATTTATCCGCTCATTAGGTGCGCGCTCTATAAATGCGTTTCTGAAATCTATCGCAAGGCGAGTCCGCCTGTGACAAAGACGGATTCCTCTCTCTCTCTCTCTCTCTCTCTCTCTCTCTCTGTCTCTCTGTCTGTCTGTCTGTCTGTCTGTCTGTCTGCGAGAGACTGTTAAACCAGTTGGAGCGGATGGCAATCGCTTTGGCGGATTCGCGAGGCCGTAATACGAGCGAGAGCGGCTCGGGCACTCGAGTCAAAGTCGCGCCCGCGCGCGTACGATTAAATTAACATCGTTTAGGCTGTTTGTCGAATATGCGTAATACGCGCGCGCGCGTGCGCGGGCGCGGTCGGAGGGGCCGCGCCGCGTGCTCTGGAAACGATACCGCAGGTAGAAATTTGAAGGCAGGTGGCACGAGAGGTGGATTAACGTTGATGCAGCGGGGGATGGCGGCGGCGGCGGCGGCGGCGGCGGCGGCGGCGGGGGACGCGAGGGCGATTTGAAAGCACGTACCAAATCTCGGATAATTCGGTCTAATTTGTTCGTAGTTAGATTGGAGCGCCAGGAATTATTCAGAGCCTCAAATTGTTGGCGGTTAAGCGAGGCTGGCAAAACTGGTAACCGGTCCTGTAGATGCAGCATTGCGACTGCGGGGCGGAGGAGGGAGCGGCTTAGGGGCTGCGAGGGGGGAAGCGAGCAGAGGCGGCAGAGGATGACGGGGGGGATGAGCGAAAGGTCGAGTGGAGGTCGAAACGCTCTGTCGATGAGGTCGCAGGAGGAAATGGGGGCGAAGGGACGGCGGGTATGAGGAATCGTCCAGCTAAACTCGATGCAAAATTGACCGTATTATTATATGTCCTAGCCAGGCGCAGAGGGTTAGACCGCATCGCGCGCCGCCTCCCGCGTCATCCCCCGTCGCGTCGCGTCTCGTCTCGCTTGCCGCGCCGGTCTCGTTGCGAGGCGGAGATGGAACACCCGGCGAGATTTCGGGGAAACGCGCGGCCCGGCCGACATCCGCGGAGACTATAGTGAATTTGCAGTAGAAAGCTGCCGCGCCGAATTATTTCCGACCGCAGGCCACGACCGTTGATAATTTAATTACCGTGGCAATTCCCGCGTCGGCGGCGGCGACACAGCAGCTCTTCGGCACGCACATACGCGGACACGCGTCTGTACACGCACGACGACGACGACGACGACGACGACGACGACGACGACGACGACACGCGAATCCGTGATGCCGTCCTCTCTCGTCCCTTCGTCCGACGCTCCACGCGTCCACAGACGTCGCAATTTCCAATCATCCTCGCTGCCCGAGCTTGGGGTTAGCTCGTCCGAGTTGCGCTGATTTGCGAGCGATAATTGCGGCGAATTCGCGTCGGACCCGATCGAACTCGCCGACAGCGCGGAGATCATCGTCGCCGGCGAAGCGGAGGCGCGTCTTACGCCTGCAACGTAGAAGCGCTCCCGTCGCGGCGATTAAATCCGACGGATTGCCGTGACGTGTACAGTGTCAGGTCGTAAATCCTTGCCCGTCCAGATGGTGATTTTTCATCGGTCATCAATCGTGCGCCACGCGACTCTCCCCGTCTCCCTTCTCATGCGCTCAGGTACGTGCGTGCGTGCGTGCGTGCGTGCGTGCACGCTCGCTCAGTGACCCCCCGGAAATATTATAAATCGCAGCGGTCTTCCCTCGCAACGTAACGACGAGTGCACTTTCGTGTGTGTGTGTGTGTGTGTGTGTACGCGCGTACGACATTAGAAATAAAAAAGAGGCGGATGGAAGGCAAACGACGATAGGTATCCTCCGTAAAACTTTGAATATAAACCGAGAATCCGAGGGCGTCTCACGTCGATTTATTCGCGTGTTTGTTCACGGTAGAGAAAGTTTCGCGGTTTGTCAGCGCTTTTAGATTAAGGGTACGAGGGGCAAAGGGAGGGAGGGAGGGAGGGAGGGAAAGAGAGGGGCGAGAGGGAGAGAGAAAGAGAGAGAGAGAGAGAGAGAGAGAGAGAAAGGAAAATAGCGGTGGGAGAGCATCGAAGCCTCATAAAGTGCTTACAAATTCCTTCGACTCGGTAACGCTCGCGTTTCATCTTCCAGCGATAAAAGCCACTTCTGAGTTACATTCGGGGAGTCGATAGGTGAAACTTCCGACACCGATGGAACTTGCAGGAGCGATGGGATCGGAGATAATTAAGAAACGAATTCGATACCCACGAATAATCTCTCGTCGATTCTTGCCAATTATTCTTCTGTTTGTTCGCCCCGGCGATAATTAAACCTCCTTTGACGATGCTCGCGTACAGTTCTCCGCCTGGGGAGGGGGAGGGGAAGGGTGGCGAAAGGTGGCGTAAGGTTTTGTCACATCATGCACCGCGAAAATAAACGTCAGACCTGGCGTCTATGCCGGACGTAAGGATAATCCTTTCGTGCCGCCCCGCAAGGACGCGATATATCGACTGCAGGTTCGACGGAAGGGCGGACGGAAAAGAGCTGCAGCGCCGCTGCAGTCGCAGAATGCCTTTACGAGCTTCGCGTAACACGACGTCTCGATTTCCAATCTGTCGTTTTCACTAAGCGACGAAGGAATCCGTCCCGGCTATTCTCATCGGCAATGCGATAGCCGCGGCGGCGTCGAGAACCGATGATGTTTCGAACTCTCGCGGCCTGCCAGTCCCTCCCCGCCCCCTCTGCCATATCTCGTCCTCACTCCCATTCGTCGTCTGCTCTCTTCTCCGACGTGGCACTTCGCAGACGTCTTCGACGACGACGACCACTCGACAAAAGAGGCAAGCGAAAGGAGAGAAGGCACGGCAATCCCCCCTCACCCCCTCCCCCCGCCGCCACCGTCGCCGCCACCGTGCGACTCGGAGGAGCGTGTGCGCGCGCGAACATTCCAGGATACTGATTAAACTCCGCGCGCGCGCGCGCGTTCCCCGGGAAAGTTCCCGCCGGGGAACAATTTCGAGCGATCGTCTTTCAGCGTTTCAGCGCGAGATCGCGCGGCCAATTCGCGTCCGATTTCGTACGCGTGCGTAAGTACGTGACTTTAGGTCGACCCCAAATCATACGGGCGACGTGCCCCGTGCTTCGCCCCGCCGCCGATTGAACGGCAATCGGGGATACAGCGCGCGCGCCAACTAACTCGGAACGGACGTCCCCGCTTCGAGTAATACTGTGTACGTGCGAAAGCGATACGCAGGTAGGTAGTAGCATCGGCCAGCGATATTTGCATCACGTATTTCGGCAGCAGCGAGAGCGGCCTGAAATGAGCACGTACGTAAATAACGCAGTTTGGCCCCTCTGAAGGATCGGATAAAAAAAGCCGGCCGCGTAAAGGGCCGCGCCGGACTCGACTCTCGCGCTGCGTGCTTTTTCCCCCCCTTTTTCTTTTTTATAAATCTACGCTCGAGAACGCTGCTTTTTGATTCAAGTGTCGCGGTCGCGGCGTTCGTGCCCGGCCGCGACCTCCCTCCCTTTGCCCCTCTCAGTCTCTCTCTCTCTCTCTCTCTCTCTCTCTCGCCCTCCCTCTCTCACTCTGTCCTCTTTACCTTGGCTGGATAATGCTGCGGCGCGGAATACGCTCCGATTCGAATTCACGATGTCCGCGCTGCTTTACGGCGCAATACACTGCGCGGGTACTTGACAGTCGATGAAAAACCTCGAGTCATAACTCGCGTGCAACGCGTCGCATGCGAAAATGGGCCGGCGCGGGCGTCGGGCTGAGAAAACGGCCTTTCGAGAAAACGACG